>NC_057812.1:740231931-740235903 GCF_018294505.1 Triticum aestivum
GCGGTTGGCCAGGCCAACCGCGACTAAAGGTGCCCAAAGGCCTTTAGTCGCGGTTGGCCTGGCCAACCGCGACTAAAGCTCCTCCCCTATATATACCAGTTCAGCGCACTCACTTAGCCATTTGGTGCCACTTCTCTTCACAAGGGGGTGTAGGTTTGCTTTTGGTTCCTCTTATGCACACAAGGTGTTTGATGAAATGCCCAACAGCGTGAAACAACCATGATATGAAGTGTTGGAGGCACACTTGAGGTTCCTCCTCGATCGCGGTTAGCAACTTGAACCTTTCATGCATGTGTGTCATTGATAAAATATGCATGTGTGTTGTTCATTGTTTAATTTCTATTGTTTATAGCTAGTTACTTTAACAAATGCATGATGGTTAATTATATATTTTATATTATAATAATGCAGATGAATCGTCAATGGATGTACGGTAACCGACTCTCCCGCGAGTTCACTACGGGTTTGAAAGATTTCCTCGTAGTGGCTAATGCGAACAAGCAGAAGGGTTTTGTTATCTGTCCATGTGTTGACTGTAAGAATCAAAAGGGTTACTCTTCCTCAAGAGAAGTTCACCTGCACCTACTTCGGCACGGTTTCATGCCAAGCTATAATTGTTGGACCAAGCATGGAGAAAGAGGGGTTATAATGGAAGAAGATGAAGAAGGGGATGATTTCATCGATGAAAGCTATCTTGCTGATCATTTCGGTGATACTTTCATGGAGGATGCTGAAGGTGAAGGGGAAGGTGAAGGGGCAGGTGAAGGTGAAGGTGAAGGGGAAGGTGAAGGTGAAGGTGAAGAAGAGGCACGTGATGAGACCGTTGATGATCTTGGTCGGACCATTGCTGATGCACGGAGACGCTGCGAAACTAAAAAGGAGAGGGAGAATTTGGATCGCATGTTAGAGGATCACAGAAAGTCGTTGTACCCTGGATGCGATGATGGTCTGAAAAAGCTGGGCTGCACACTGGATTTGCTGAAATGGAAGGCACAGGCAGGTGTAGCTGACTCGGCATTTGAAAACTTGCTGAAAATGTTGAAGAATATGTTTCCAAAGAATAACGAGTTGCCCGCCAGTACGTACGAAGCAAAGAAGGTTGTCTGCCCTCTAGGTTTAGAGGTTCTGAAGATACATGCATGCATCAACGAGTGCATTCTCTACCGCGGTCAATACGAGAATTTGAATGAATGCCCGGTATGCACTGCATTGCGTTATAAGATCAGAGGCGATGACCCTGGTGACGATGTTGAGGGCGGGAAACCAAGGAAGAGGGTTCCCGCCAAGGTGATGTGGTATGCTCCTATAATACCACGGTTGAAACGTCTGTTCAGAAACAAAGAGCATGCCAAGTTGTTGCGATGGCACAAAGAGGACCGTAAGTCGGACGGGGAGTTGAGACACACCGCAGATGGAACGCAATGGAGAAAGATCGACAGAGAGTTCAAAGATTTTGCAGCTGACGCAAGGAACATAAGATTTGGTCTAAGTACAGATGGCATGAATCCTTTTGGCGAGCAGAGCTCCAGCCATAGCACCTGGCCCGTGACTCTATGCATCTACAACCTTCCTCCTTGGTTGTGCATGAAGTGGAAGTTCATTATGATGCCAGTGCTCATCCAAGGTCCGAAGCAACCCGGCAACGACATCGATGTGTACCTAAGGCCATTAGTTGATGAACTTTTACAGCTGTGGGGCAGACCTGGTGTCCGTGTGTGGGATGAGCACAAAAAAGAGGAATTTAACCTACGAGCGTTGCTTTTCGTAACCATCAACGATTGGCCTGCTCTTAGTAACCTTTCGGGACTGTCAAATAAGGGATACAATGCATGCACGCACTGCTTACATGAGACTGAAAGTGTACATTTGCCAAATTGTAAGAAGAACGTGTACCTTGGGCATCGTCGATTTCTTCCGAAAATTCATCCAGTAAGAAAGAAAGGCAAGCATTACAACGGCAAGGCAGATCACCGGCCGAAGCCTGCGGAATGCACTGGTGCTGAGGTATTTGATATGGTCAAGGATTTGAAAGTCATCTTTGGAAAGGGTCCTGGCGGACAATCAGTTCCGAAGGGAGCTGACGGGCACGCAGCCATGTGGAAGAAGAAATCTATATTCTGGGAGCTAGAATATTGGAAAGTCCTAGATGTCCGCTCTGCAATCGACGTGATGCACGTTACGAAGAATATTTGCGTGAACCTCCTAAGCTTCTTGGGCGTGTATGGGAAGACAAATGATACAAAGGAAGCACGGCGGGACCAGCAACGTTTGAAAGACCCTGATGACCGGCATCCGGAATGGTTTCAAGGTCGTGCCAGCTACGCTCTGACCAAAGAAGAGAAGGTCATCTTTTTTGAATGCCTGAGCAGTATGAAGGTCCCGTCTGGATTCTCGTCCAATATAAAGGGAATAATAAACATGGCGGAGAAAAAGTTCCAAAACCTGAAGTCTCACGACTGCCACGTGATTATGACGCAATTGCTTCCGATTGCTTTGAGGGGGCTCCTGCCGGAAAATGTTCGAGTAGCCATTGTGAAGCTATGTGCATTCCTCAATGCAATATCTCAGAAGGTAATCAATCCAGAAGATCTACCACGGTTACAGAACGATGTGATCCAATGTCTTGTCAGTTTCGAGTTGGTGTTCCCGCCATCCTTCTTCAATATTATGACGCACCTCTTGGTTCACCTAGTCGAAGAGATTTTCATTCTCGGTCCTGTATTTCTACACAATATGTTCCCCTTCGAGAGGTTCATGGGAGTATTAAAGAAATATGTTCGTAACCGTGCTAGGCCAGAAGGAAGCATCGCCAAGGGCTATGGAAATAAGGAGGTAATTGAGTTTTGTGTTGACTTTGTTCCTGACCTTAAGCCGATTGGTCTTCCTCGATCGCGGCACGAGGGGAGACTAAGTGGAAAAGGCACGATCGGAAGGAAATCAACGACATGTATGGACGGCCATTCTCTGACTGAAGCACACCACACTGTACTGACCAATTCCAGCTTGGTGGCTCCGTACTTTGAGAAACACAAGAATATTTTACGCTCGGACAACCCGGGGAAGCCTGAATCCTGGATTAGGAAGGCCCACATGGAGACTTTCGGCAGTTGGTTGAGAAAATATTTAATGAATGACAATGATGTTGTAGATCAGCTGTACATGTTGGCCAAGACATCATCTTCGACTATAACGACTTTCCAAGGGTACGAGATAAATGGGAATACATTTTACACGATCGCCCAAGATAAAAAGAGCACCAACCAAAACAGTGGTGTCCGCTTTGATGCAGCAACCGAGAATGGGCAAAAGGTCACATATTATGGTTACATAGAGGAGATATGGGAACTTGACTATGGACCCTCCTTTAAGGTCCCTTTGTTCCGGTGCAAATGGTTCAAGCTAACAGGAGGTGGGGTAAAGGTGGACCAGCAATACGGAATGACAATGGTGGATTTCAACAATCTTGGTTACCTTGACGAACCATTCGTCCTAGCGAAAGATGTCGCTCAGGTTTTCTATGTGAAGGACATGAGTAGCAAACCGAGGAAACGGAAAGATAAGAAAACGATCAGTACATCATGCGATGATCCAAAGCGCCACATTGTTCTTTCAGGGAAAAGAAACATTGTGGGAGTGAAGGACAAGACAGACATGTCAGAAGATTATAATATGTTTGCTGAAATTCCGCCCTTCAAAGTGAACACCGACCCAAGCATTAAGTTAAATGATGAGGATGCTCCATGGATACGGCACAATCGTAAGCAAGAAGGGACACAATGGAAGAAATGATGTGTAATAATTTATTGTACCAAACTTTGTTGAATGGATCATGTGAATTATATTACCCGTGATGTGTTTGGTGTCCATTTTCTGAATTTTTTGATATATTATTTGTGTTTTTAACATATTGAATTGAATTAGTTTTTTTTTCTGAATTTTTTGATATATTATTTGTATTTTTAACATTTTGAA
>NC_057812.1:741137138-741387179 GCF_018294505.1 Triticum aestivum
TTGGCAATCCCAAGAGCAGTTTTCAGATTGGTATTGTCTTGTTCGAGCTTGGTGACTGAAGCCAACTTCTCGTCAGCAAGCTTGATCTTCTCAGCTAGTTCAAGGTCTTTCTTCTGCTGGGCCTCCCTTACCTTACCTGCAAGTTACAGCAAGATCAGATGCCGAAACTAGCAAGGGAAAAAGCAGTCGTCAGGGTCTCACCAAACATACCTTCGGTCTCCTCCTTTGCCTTCGCCAGCTTCTCCTGAACCAGCTTCAAGCTCAGCTCGACTTGAGTATGCTTCTGTTTCAGCTCTGAGTAGCGAGCCACAAGATCACAGGAGTTCTGCGAAGAACCAATCGACTAAACGTCAAACGTAACTCACTTCCGAGTGAAAAAGGGAAAAACACACGTTTCTAAGACTACAGCCGAATACAAGCATTCGACCGTAGTCTCGGGGACTACACCCAGTGGGTGCACTCAGCGTGCCCCCACTAATCCTGTCGAAAACAAAGTCGACCAGTCGACCTTAAAAAAAAACACAGTGTGCAAGACACATTCTCTAAGACTGTGATCAACTGCCAGCAGTCGACCTCAGCCTTGGGGACTACACCCAGTGGGTGCACTCAGCGTGCCCCCACCGGTTTGCGAAATCCAGTCGACCAGTCGACTGACAGAAAGATTGATATCATAAAGCCTATTCAACACACCCAGTGGGTGGCTAATATAAATCCCGGAAAAGAAAAGCTTCTGCTAGCATATCCAACAGAACAAACAGCAGTCGACTGACCTGGACATTGCTTTGGAGGGCAGAGCTGGCGTCATAAGCTGCCTGGCTCGCATCCCGGATGGTCTTCAGCTGCTCCATCATGAGCCCCGCCTGGCGTATTGCCTCCTTCGCTGCACCAGCTTGGTCCTCTGGGACGTGGTGAGTCGTGAAGAGGGAAGGCTGCTGAGCACTCGACAGTGGATTCGCGAAGGACACTGTGTGTCGAGTGGTGTTCTCTCCCTCCACAGTCAGAGTCTCAGGCGCCGTCACGTCCCGAGGCACCTTACTGGCGGGCGTTTTCCGACTCTTCCTGCGTGCCAGTGGTTCTTCATCCTCGTCGTCGTCAGGAAGATCGATAACAGTATGGGGCGGAACTGCGAAGAAGTTCAGAGGTCGCAAATCAGTCGACTAACAACGGTGTTAAGAATACAGTACCTGGGTTCGAAGTTGCCGCATCCTCCATCTCGTGGTCTTCGGCCCGGGCCGAAGTCTCAGAGGTAGCAGCACTGCAACTCCAAAGAATCAGTCGACTAACATCAGCGTCGACCAAAGACAAAGTTCGCACAGAGTAAGAAAATATGAGCAACGCAATTACCCTGATATGGTGGGGATGGACACCTTCATCTTCGGCAAGAGCTTGGTCGGCTTCGATGAGGCCGCCCTGGGCTGCTTCGGCGCCTTTTCAGTCGGCGCCGGAGAGGTGGTCCGAGGGCGCTTGGTCGACTGAATTGCGGTCCCGACCCCCTTACCACGTTCAGTCGAAGGATCGTGGACAAGCTTCGACCGCCTTTCTGAGCGCGGTGGAACGACCTCCTCCTCCTCTTCTTCCTCGTCCTCGAGGTCATCTTCATCACCTTCGTCATCATCATCGTCGTCATCATCCCCTGCAGCATCCGAATCCCACTCCTCCTCTTCCTGGCTCTCGCCCCCGCTCGCCTCGCCCCCGCTCGCCTCGCCCCCGCTCGCCTCGCCTTCCTCAGCCGAGGCTTGTGCCCCATTGGGCATCGAGTATAGTTCAGTGAGGGCCTAGCAGATGCACAAACAAAGATCAGTCGACCAGTCGACAGGGTTAGCAGAAATGAATACGACAAGGACTCAGTGGAGGGCAGAGCAAGTGTACCTTGTTTGGGTTGCTGTTGCGGTCGAGTGGAGGAATCCTTCTGGCTCCGCGCGGGTTGTCCCTGTTTCCGGTAACGGCTACCATCCATCTTTCCAGAGTTACATCGTCGACTTCTTCTGGATGGACTCTAGTTTCGTCTTCGGGCCCACAGTACAACCACATGCAGTGGCTCCGGAATTGAAGGGGTTGGATGCGACGCCTGAGGAAGACCTCCAGAAGATCCATGCCCGTCACCCCCTCCCGAACCAACTGCACCACGCGCTCCATCAACATCTTCACATCGGCTTTCTCCTCCGGAATCAGCTTCAGAGGGGAGGGCTTGTTCACTCGGTCCATGGTAAACGGAGGGAGTCCACTCGACTGCCCTGGCGTCGACTGGACCTGGCAGTAGAACCAAGTCGACTGCCAGCCTCTGACGGACTCGGGAAAGCTCATGGGCGGGAAGGTACTATTGTTCCTCACCTGAATCCCCAGGCCCCCACACATTTGGACGACTCGGGTCTTCTCGTCACCTGGGCTAGCCTTCTTCACGGTCTGAGAGCGACACGTGAAGATGCGTTTGAACAAACCCCAGTGCGGTCGGCAGCCCAAGAAACCCTCACACATGGACACAAATGCAGCAAGATAGGCAATGGAGTTTGGGGTAAAGTGGTGGAGCTGCGCTCCAAAGAAATTCAAGAAGCCACAGAAGAAAATGCTGGGTGGCAAGGAAAACCCTCGGTCAACATGAGTGGCCAGGAGCACGCACTCACCCTCTTCTGGTTGTGGCTGCCACTCCTTCCCCGGCAACCTCGCAGCTCCGTGAGGGATCAAGCCCTCGTTGGCCATGTCGAGGAGGTCCTTCTCCGTGATGGTCGACTGGATCCAGTCTCCTTGGACCCAGCCTTTCGGCAGGCGGGATCTGGACGAGGACCCCCTGCGGGTGGTGGATCTCCCCTTCGCCTTCTCCGATGCCGACGCCTTCTTGGCACGCTCCAGCGCCGCCGTCTTCTCCTTGGCCATGGTCGCCGGCGAAATGCGCGAAGGAAAGTGGTGCGGAGGTGAGAGCGAGCGCGCTGAGGAGAGAGGAAGGAGGCAGAGGGAGAGAGGGAGAATGCTGAGGCGCAGCACAGAAATCCCCGCCGGGCGCATTTATAAGGTCTCTTCCGAGTGGCTGACATGTGGGCCCGGTCGATCTAATCATATCTGGGAGCAGTTATGAGGACTGGATACGTGGCGAAAAAGGCGGCACGGAGATCGAGGCGTCTATGCCCCGTCCCATCCGAACGCCACGGTCTGCCCCGCTTCGCGCGCGCCCCCAAATTTCGCACCCCGCGGAATCCGCGAGCAACAAATCAGTCTGTCAGACGCGGTGTTTCCGGCGATCCGTCGCTCGGAGATCGTCGAAGCTCGAAAGATCACTCGACGCAAAAATAGAATGGATCGAGTCGACCGAAGACAAATTGCTCCCTGTCAACGAAGAGATTTTTGATCCAGAACAGCGCACAACTAGAGCGCAAAGGTTAATCGAAAACGACATCAACGCCTTCTTCACTCGAAGCCTCAATCCATTCGGGGGCTAATGATGGGGTTGTGTACCTAGGGTAGGGTCATGGACCTGTTCCAAGTAACTTACCCTAGGACATCCCTAGAAAAGGTCGCCTTCCAGTCGACCAACGAGGATTCACTCGACTGGCCCGAAGGACTCGACCACGAAGACTCACTCGACCATCAGGAGGTCAAGAGGCACTCTGCACCGCAACGGCCTGTAATTAAGTAGACTTTATGATAGTAAAGGCACTTTATGTGGGGCGTTACCAGTAACGCCCCAGACTTAACTCACCTTAAACCCTCTCCTACGTGGGCTGGCTGGGGTCCTGGCGCACTCTATATAAGCCACCCTCCTCCACAGGCAGAGGGGTTCGGCACCTTGTAATCCATACATTCATAATCCACTCGACCGCCTCCGGGCTCCGAGACGTAGGGCTGTTGCTTCTTCCGAGAAGGGCCTGAACTCGTACATCCTTTGTGCTTACAACCTCTCCGTAGCTAGGACCTTGCCTCTCAATACCTACCCCCACTCTACTGTCAGGCTTAGAACCACGACACTAAGAGCAGACCATTGTGATGCGGCATGGCATACGTTTAGGGCAGGCTGGTTGGAGGTAGACGACAGGATAATCGGATAGGAAGAGAGAAGATTGTAGTGATACCGGTTAGTGCGGGGTTGCTTTTAAACTGCAGCACCGGGGACATTAAAAGTGGGAGCAGTTGGGACGAAGGTGGGCGGCGGAGCCTGGTCAAAGGGCTCGCCTCCCGGTGAGCCTGCATAGCGGTCTGCTCGCACGCCTCCCGTCGACTCACACGCTTGCTCGCACGGCACCTGCCGATGAGAGCGGGACTAATGGCGGCACGTAAATGCCCACAGTTTCAATAGTGAAAGCGTTCGCCTTAACGTGACAGGCCTTTCTTCCAAAATACCTTGGCTCTTCATTTGTGCAACTTGTCATAAGCAGCTTGTCTCAAATTGAAGAAAAAAATAACGAAGTAATATTTGTGCCATATCACGTCACCATGCTCAGTTTCAAGAATTTATGGTCACTTTTGGATTTTCTGAAATTTGAGATCCCGGATTCGAAATAATATCATAACCTGCATAATGCAATAAATTTTCAAGCCACACATCTATCCTGTTGTATTTCTTAAGAAAGGATTTGGTCAAACATTTTTCTTAGTTAGACTTCAGACAAGTTATATATGCAGAGCAAAAGGATAATCCCTCCGTACCAGTGCATTGCCTGATATATTAACTCAAGTACTAGGCACGAACAAACGGGCTCAATTCTGTGCTCATCCTGGTGTAGTAGTAGTACTAGGCAATGCAGTTGACGGGTGACCTTGGCGAGCCGCGGCTGAGGGAATTGAACCGTGCTCGACACAGTAGGTAACATTGTCTAGTTACTAAAGCATCCCTCCGTTGTTCGCCGGTAGTCATTATGGACCGGGGACATGAGGGGAATTTCCTAGGGCTGGAATTCTGGCCGCCAGATATTTCGACTCGAAACGCGGAGGCTTGACTGGTTGGGGTTGCCTAATGTGCGTACCACGCACGCCACCAGAAGGACAAGAGCCCAGTTTTTATTTTATTTTTATTTTTTATGATCAACACGAGTCAAGGTCTGGCTGGTACGCCGTTGGGTCCTACCATTCGAGAATACAAAAGGAACCTTTTAAATTGCTGAACGAATCTAAGTGTATTACAATGCCCGTATTTTCCTTGCAAATACTAATCTCAGCGTGGTAATTGATTTATGATGAGTTGTTGAATTAGAGTGAGTTTGTGATATAGTGATCTCAACGTGGATTTCACATTTCATGGTGTCCCTGGTAAGTTTTTCAATGCAAATTCAAATTTAAAAGATGAACAATATGAGGTGAGAAAACTTTGTATGTATAAAGCATATGACCACACACACACACGGACACCCACACACGAACACAACAACAATCCAATAAGTATAGTGCATCTATTTTTCAAAACCATGCATGTATGACACGAATTCAAAAATACTCCTTCTATTCCTAAATATTAGTCTTTTAGAGATTTCAACAAGCGACTACATATGGAGCAAAACGAGTGAATCTACACTCTAAAATATGTCTATGTACATCCGTATGTGCCAGTCCACTTGAAATCTCTAAAAAGACTAATATTTAGGAACGAAGGGAGTAAAATGTAAGACATGCATGGTCCTCAATTCAATATTTAAAACGAACATGAAACTGAAACAAGAATATTAAGTCTAGTACTACAGTACATGCAAATGTTGTGTTTAATTAGGCGGAGCTATGATTGTCGGGGGTCACCCCCTCGTCCTTAGATAAAATTGTGAAGCTCTATTTAGGATTGTTTAGATTATATTTGTCCCCACCCTCCCAAACACTGATTGGTTGTGCACCCCCACCCCTCCTCCCCGGGAGAATATCATGTGCCCCCATACCTTAGATGTTATATGCCGATACGAGTTGCTTGAAGCTTGTAGACCTGAGATATAGCAGTTCACATGATGTCTTAATATTTTTTACAGGAAATCTTGATGAGTTTGAGAATTGCACACAATTTGTACAAAAACTACTCAGATGCCCTTGGATCCCATATCCAACGACCTCGAAGCTCTTATCACCGTAGCATCTAAGATGGAGGACATCATATTCTCATGTATGTAAGAATATCATGTGCTACCACACCTTAGATGCTTTGGTGATACAAGCTCATCGGAGCCGTTGGATTTGTGACCCAGCACCTCCTCGGTGGTTCGAATGGTCTTTTGGAGAAAAGCCCCCAAAGAGTTAGGCCACTGCTTAGAAGCACAAAGACTGCTCAGATGTCATTGGATCTTAGATCAAACGACCTTGAAGCTCGTATCACAGTAGCATCCACGCTGCGAGAGGCTGACAGCTGGGTCCAACGCGCTGGTGCACTCGGCGCGGGGTGGTCAACGTGGTCAAGGAACGGCTTCCATCGGACGTGGACTGTACGTGGAGAGGCTGACAACTGGGTCCACGGCCGCAACAAGGAAGTGCCTCCTTATTACGCGAAAAATAATTATTGCTCCACCTGACAGCAGGGACCCATCGGACGGGCCACCGTATTTCGTGAAAAAAAACGTTTCCCCCCGACTGCTGGGACCCACCAGCTACATCTTCGCACGCAAGGAAGTGCGTCCGGGCAAAAAAATGATTCGCCCCCATGACTGCTGGGAACCACCTGCTACATCTTCGCATGCAAGGAAGTGCCTGATAGTCAGGACCCACCTGATCAAAGCGTACGTAGCATTGTCATTCTGGTCGCAAACGTGTACGTACATACTGGTCGATGTAGAGTGCTACCTCTTGAGCATTGCGTTGGTTTTCCCCGAAGAGGAAGGGATGATGCAGCAAAGTAGTGTAAGTATGTCCCTCAGTTTTTGAGAACCAAGGTATCAATCCAGTAGGAAGCTACACGCCAGTCCCTCATACCTGCACAAAACAAATAAATCCTCGCAACCAACGCGATAAGGGGTTATCAATCCCTACACGGCCTCTTACGAGAGTGAGATCTGATAGATATGATAAGATAATACTTTTGGTATTTTTGTGATAAAGATGCAAAGTAAACACTAGTAGAAAAAGGGCCTATAGTCCCGGTTCGTAAGGGCCTTTAGTCCCGGTTCCTGAACCGGGATTAAAGTGTCGGTACTAACGCCCTGTACCTTTAGTCCCGATTCAATCCAGAACCGGGACTGATGGGCCTCCACGTGGGCAGTGCGCAGAGCCCAGGCAGGAGACCCTTTGGTCCCGGTTGGTGGCACCAACCGGGACCAATAGGCATCCATGCGTCAGCATTTCTGTGGCTGGGGTTTTTGTTTTTTTTGAAAGGGGGGGGGGTTGGGGGTTTTGGGGGGTTAATTTAGGTGTTTCATATATTGTGTTAGCTAGCTATAATTAATAGAGAGAAGTGTCCTCTCTTATGTCCGTGCTTGGTCGATGCTACGTACTATACATACGTATAGAGAGGACTAGACACGCTAGTTAGCTAGTAAGCAAACGAAGGAAACAGAAGATCGTCATGAACATATATGGATACAGAGAGAAGTGATATCGACCACCTCTCCTTCTCCGAGAGATTAGTCGAACAACAAGTTCTCATATATCTACCCGACACTTCCGGCTACATATATACAATAATTATCTCTTACAAGTATAATCATACGGACTCATGGTCCACATAGCATTCTCCGTCTTCAGCGATCACTTGGTCAAGAAAGAATGCCGCCAATTCCTCTTGAATTGCTCGCATGCGAGCTAGTGCTAGGAGTTCATCCCGCTTCCGAAACATCTAATTTGAAGAAGGGGGTCAATACATATATATATATATGAATGAATGAAACTCAATACAAATGATGGTAATAAAATAAAATTGTGAATGTTGTTATTTACGTACTTCATATTGTTCGTCAGAGTACCCACCCCGCTCACAGGTCGTGTGGCGGATGGACTCACAGACGTAGTATCCACAGAAATCATTCCCTTTTTCCTGCCACAACCACTTTACAAGAAATAGAGGTCAATCAAACTGATAAGCAAGAATGCTAAATGGTATTGATGAAACTAGCTCTTGAATCACTAGGAGATGCGCGGAACATGCTACTATAGTACTTACTTTCGGGTGTCTAAATTCCAGCTCCTTCGGCAGTCCCGGAACTTTTCTAGTGAATTTTCTCCAAACCCCGCCGGACAAAGAAAACAATTACTTGATATCAGGAAATGAACAAAGTTGCTCATATGGTGGATAATGATCGATTTAACTTCTTGAGGATTTCAGTCATGTCCGCATACTCCTGGGGATCTTTTCGTTTAGAGTCCAAGACGGTTACTACTCCCTGCTCAAGCCTAATCTCTAGGAGAATATAGTGGAAACTGCACGCGCATGCATAACTCATCAATTACATTACTATAACCTGGACTAATATATAAGGGAAACCGAATATGCACAAGATAGTAACACTCACTTCAAGTTGTAAGGAAAGAGTATTATATCTTTGTTTTCATTTTTTTGAATGATCATAGCAAGTTGGCCTCGGTATCTCCGGGACGATATTGAACCTCAGTTGCATCTATGAGATATGTGTTAACGAACCCAATATCACCGATTTGTCTTTTCTTCAATTCGGCGATCTTCATTCTGCACAATACAGTGAGGATAATTATAAATACATGCAATGAAAGAGATGAGCTATATAGAGAGACTTAATGACAGAAGTAGTAGTACTTACAGACAGTAGCAGGTGATCGTTGTTTTATCGAGGGCCAATTGATTGAAAAACTGATAGAACTCCTCAAATGGAATAGGCAACAGTTCAATTCCAATGAGGTCATGCTCCGGTTTAACTCTCGCATACAAAGTACTCCTCCCCCCAGACTCTCTGCAGATTTTCAAGTACCAATCATGTAATCTTCGCATCATCGTTGTTAAAGATTTTTCATCTTTGACGAGAGGCTTCCCATACTCGTATCTGTGTATCTACACCTCCATCGGATCATAATGTACATCGTCGGGTAGGTAATCGTCAACATTGCCATAACCGGGCACCATCCTCGGATCGACGATGTCTCTAGGCACCTTGAGGGGGGGGGCACGATTGCTTCGCTTGTTCGCCGAGCCGGGCAATTTGTTTCCCAGCTGCTCGTCGTTCTTTCAGCCTTTGATCACTGACTGTACTTCCCGACCGCTCTGCTTCAGCCCATGTCTTTGCAATAATGCGCTCATAGTTGCCTTTCGGCGGAGACATGGGTGGTTTTGCCAGGGCAGCCAGAGTGCGCTTCACTTTCACCGGATCTACCTTCTCCTCCGGAGGTGGATGTCTCTTTGCTCTCAACCCTTGAAACCAGTCATCCACTTCGGTTCGCACGATCTCGGCGTTCTCCTCCGGGGTCCTCTCATATGGTAACTTCTGTGGAGTCTTCAGAGAAGGACCGAATCTGTATGTCCTCCAGCCTCTGGTTGTACTGCTAGACGCCGACCAAGCAGACGGAGCGGTTGTCTTCTTTGCTTGCTTACGAGGCGGAGGAGAAGGACTACGACGCGCCGGAGCAGCTGGAGCGGCGGCAGGTCTCTTCCGCCCTTGCTGACGAGGCGGAGAAGGAGGAGGCTGGCTGCTCGGGCGCGTCGGCGCAGGCAGAGAAGGAGGCGGAGTGCCGCCACGTGCCGGAGAAGGAGCTGGCCGAGGGCCCTGATCGTCACTCGCCGGAGGAGGAGGCGGTGGAGGAGGCGGAGTGCCCTGACTCGCCGGAGGAGGAGGAGGAGGCGGAGGCGTCCAGTTCGGAAGGTTGATGAGCTCCTTCCGCCATAGGCATGGAGTCTTCAGAGCAGACCCCAGCCGAGTCTCCCCTTCACCGGTAGGGTGGTCAAGCTGGAGTTCCTCAAATCCCTCCGTTATTTCATCCACCATCACCCTAGCATATCCTTCTGGAATCGGCCGGCAGTGAAAAGTTGCGCCGAGTTCAGTAGGATAAATAGAGCCAACAGCCGCCTTGACCTTCAAATTACATTGCGTCATAAGGTGGCAATTTTGAGACTCCGTGATAGCATCCAGGGGATAGCTGGCAGGAGCCATCAAGGCATGCTCCGGCTGAAGCAGCTCGGTGGAAGCCACGCTGCTTCTGCGCTGAGATGGCAGGGTAGCTTCAGGGGAGGCTTCGGCAGTACGTTTGCTGTGATTTGCTTCTCGTTCCTCTATCGCGTCTACCCTTGCTTGTAGAGCCTGCATTTGGGTCTGCTGCACATTTTTCCTCCTCTCATGGGATTTGTAACCGCCTGCGTCCGGAAACCCAACCTTCCACGGAATGGAGCCTGGCGTGCCTCGTGTCCGTCCAGGGTGCTCAGGATTCCCGAGGGCCATTGTGAGCTCGTCGTTCTCTCTGTCTGGAAAGAACTTCCCTTGCTGCGCTGCTTCGATATACTGCTTAAGCTTCCTGACTGGTATGTCCATTTGATCGTTCGTCCAAGTGCACTTCCCTGTTACAGGGTCCAAGGTTCCGCCAGCCCCGAAGAACCAAGTCCGGCAGCGGTCTGGCCAGCTAATTGTCTCTGGTTCGATCCCTTTATCAACCAGATCATTCTCAGTCTTGGCCCACTTAGGCCGGGCTACGAGGTAGCCACCTGACCCCGTGCGATGGTGAAGCATCTTCTTCGCAGCATTTTGCTTGTTTGTCGCCGACATCTTCTTACTCTTTTCCGATGTCTTGTGGGCCACAAATGCGGGCCAGTGATCTCTGATCTTCTCATATCTGCCCTTGAATTCTAGTGTCTCATTATTTTCGACAAACTTATTCAGCTCTTTCTTCCACCTCCTGAATAGTTCTGCCATCCTCTTAAGAGCAAAAGACTTGATTAATCGCTCTTTAACTGGGTTCTCTGGATTATCCTCTGGCGGTAGGGTGAAATTTGACTTCAGCTCAGTCCAAAGATCATTTTTCTGCATATCATTGACATAAGACACCTCAGGGTCTTCTGTAGCCGGCTTAAACCATTGCTGGATGCTTATCGGGATCTTGTCCCTAACCAGAACCCCGCACTGAGCAACAAATGCGTTCTTTGTCTGGAGGGGTTCAATCGGTTGGCCGTCGGGCGCGATTGCTATGATCTCAAACTTTTCATCCGAGCTCAACTTTTTCTTCGGGCCTCATCTCTTTACCGAAGTTGTGCTCGATCCGGAGGGCTAGAAAAAAGAACAAAGACTTAAGTAATATGTGTACATACCAAAACAATGAATGCATCAATCAGCTAGTCAGCACATGCTTAACTAATATATATATATATACCTGGCCGGACTCGGTTCGGTCACCGGAGCCGTCATCACGGTCTCCTTCTTGCACTGGCATTGGGTCACCGGAGCCGTCCTCATGTTCTTCTTCTTGCACCGGCATTAAGTCACCGTAGCCAGCTTCTTGACCCTCTCCTTCCAGACCATCAGTGACGTTGAGAAACAACGAGACGGCATCACTTCCTTCTGCGATTATGTCCCTCAACAACGCTTCTTTTGCTTCGTCTCGGGCGGTGTCCATAGTTTCTACAAATATTTACAACATGGCAATTATTATTCAAACATGAAAGATGGGTATATTAGTGCCAAACGTAGAACTAGCTACCTAATCATAGTAAGGAATCATATGTATTAATTAGTGGCCTCGACCCCCCCCCCCCCCCACGTGTTGAAGCTATCGGGAGGCGGTATATATCGACAACGACGACACTACATCTATATGTCCCTCGACGACCCTCGTTCCCGATAAAAAAAGAGGAAGAAGAAGAACTCCTCTATTCTTTCTTCTCCTCTTTTTTTTCTTCTTCCTCTTCTCCTCTATTCCCGATAAAAAAACAACTTTGTAGAATTCCTCTATTCTTTCTTCTCCTCTTTTTTTTCTTCTTCCTCTTCTTTTTTTATCCTGTTCTTCCTCTCATGTTCGAGAGGATCGTCGAGGGGTTGGAAGGTTGCCTAGTGTCAAAGGATTCAACAAAACCATGTCTTCATCATTAGGCGAAAGTAACATGTGCATGATGGTACGAAGCTCTCCAAAGTTATTTTGGAACGGAGCCCCAGATAAGATAATTTGCTTTTTGGTACAAAGTTCAGCAACACCTTCCAAATATCGTTATTTGGGAGGCCTTTGCTGAAATTCATACAAAAAGGCAAATTATCCTATCCAGGACACCATTCCAAAATAACTTTGGAGGACTTCGTCATGCCCTGGTTACTTCCGGCTAATGATGAAGCCATGGATTTCTTCAATACTTTGACACTAGGAAAGTAACAGGTGCATGATGGTACTAAGTCTACAAAGTTGTTTTGGAACGGAGTCCCGGATAGGATAATTCGCTTTTTCATACAAAGTTCGGCAAGAGCCTTCCAAATATCCCTATTTGGAAGGCCTTTGCTGAAATTCGTACAAAAAGGCGAATTATTCTATCCGGAACTCTGTTCCAAAACAACTTTGCACAACTTCGTACCATCATGCCCCGGTTACTTCCGTCTAATGATGAAGCCATGGATCTTTAATACTTTGACACTAGGCAACATCTCGACCCCTCGACGACCCTCGAACCCTCGGTGACCCTCGAACCTCTACCCTAGTTCCCGACCCTCACCCCTCGAACCCTCAGTGACCCTCGAACCTCTACCCTAGTTCCCGACCCTCGCCCCTCGAACCCTCGGTGACCCTTGAGCCTCTACCCTATAGTTTCCGACCCTCGCCCCTCGAACCCTTGGTGACCCCCCCTCATGCCGAAGTTATCAGAGAGGGGGTATATCGACCCCCCCACCCTCATGTAAGAAGAGGAAAAAAGTCTTCCTCTTCTTATTTTCCTTTTTCCACTCCTTCCTTTTCTTCTTCTTCTTCTTCCTTCTTCCTCTTTTCTTCCTTTTCCTTATTTTACTTTTTCCTCTACACTAACCTAAAATCGATATCTACTAATTAACAACCTAAATAAAAAAATGAATACATATATGAAAAAAAAACATCATATGAAAAAAACAATTTTGACATATTTAGCATATTCTAAATTTTCCTAACTCTTTTACAACCAGAAAAATTACTCCAACTTCATGACAGTACCCACAATCCGTTTCACCAAAAACCTTCTGATCCATAGTTCAAAATTTTCAAATTTCATTCAAATGAAATTTGAATCGGATACAAATAACTTGTTGAAAACCTATTGTAAACCTCTCCAAAAATTCTGAAAATTCCAACAATTCCCAAAGCCATCTAGCATTTCATCAAACACCTTCTACATGGACAAAAAAATTCAGAAATTCCAAAAAATTCAGAAAAGTGGACAGCGCGTTGCTGCTGCTCCACTTCTCCTCTCCTCTACTTCTCCTCTCCTTCTGCTCTTCAATGCATCGGGGCCGACGGTGACCATGGAGCAGGGGCGGAGCAAGGGGCGCTCGGGCGCAAGAGTGGCACTCGAGAGGGGGGCTCACTTTGAGGGGGGCGGCGACGGCTGGAGTCCGGCGACGAGGACGGCGGGCTCGGGGCGGCACGTGGTGACGGGGCCGGCAGCCTCGGGGCGGCACGCGGTGACGGGGACAAGGAGGCGGGCTCGGGGAGGCACGCGGCGACAGGGACGAGGGCGGCGGGCTCAGGGATGCCGGCGACAAGGACGGCGCGGGCTCAGGGAGGTGACGACGTGGTCCGGAGGGCTCGGCGGCGACGAGGACGAGGAGCAGCCTGGCGGCGTCGTTGGAGGAGAGGACGAGGAGATCGATCGAACTGAATCAAGAATTTCACAAGTGTTGGCTTATATAGCCAGAGCATTGCTCCTGGTTCGTGAAACCAACCGGGACCAAATGCCAATTTTCAGCAGCCCAAAGGGCGGGAAGCGGCGGCCTTTGGTCCCGGTTGGTGGCACCAACCGGGACCAATGGCCTTGTGCTGCCCCGTGCCCAAAAGTTTAGTCCCACCTCGCTAGTTGAGAGGGCTCGGGAGTGGTTTATAAGGGCTGCTGCGCCCACCCTCCCGAGCTCCTCTCAACTGCAGGCTTTCGGGCCTAATCTGTTACTGCAATGCCTGTGGGCCTACTGGGCCTGCTGTGGGCCTGAATCCTGGCCCATGGTAGGGTTTCTAGTCGTATTCAGGCCGTGGTGGCCTAGTAGGTGGCATTTGTTTGTTGCTTTATTTATTTTCTTTTGTTTGTTGCTTTATTTTTTAATTCTTTATGCTTTTAGTTTTAGAAAAATTATAAACTTTTTGTTAATGCCATTAGTTTTCAAATTTTATTTTGTGATTAACTTTACTATAAAAATAGTTTTTCCTATTTTTTGATTTGTGTTTTGCATTATTTATTTTCTTTTGTTTTTTGCTTTAATTTTTAATTCTGTTTGCTTTTAGGTTAGCAAAATTATAAACTTTCTGTTAGTGCCATTAGTTTTAGAAAAATTATAAACTTTCTGTTATTGCCATTAGTTTTCAAATTTGAAAACACTTTTTTCATTTTTTTGTTTTCTTTGTTGCTTTATTTATTTTATTTTGTGATTAACTTTACTATAAAAATAGTTTTTCCTGTTTTTTTGATTTGTTTTTTGCATTATTTCTTTTCTTTTGTTTTTTGCTTTAATTTTTAATTGTGTTTGCTTTTAGGTTAGCAAAATTATAAACTTTCTGTTAGTGCCATTAGTTTTAGCAAAAATATAAACTTTCTGTTAGTGCCATTAGTTTTCAAATTTGAAAACACTTTTTTAGTTTTTTTGTTTTCTTTGTTGCTTTATTTATTTTATTTTGTGATTAACTTTACTATAAAAATAGTTTTTTCCTGTTTTTTTGATTTGTTTTTTGCATTATTTATTTTCTTTTGTTTTTTGCTTTAATTTTTAATTCTGTTTGCTTTTAGGTTAGCAAAATTATAAACTTTCTCTATTAGGGCATCTATTTTCACTTTGAGAGGAGCTCAACAAGGCAGAGAGGGAAGGGCTTATAAACCGGTGTGAGCCCCCTTCGGTTGGCGAGGTGGGACTAAACTCGGCCCGCAGCGAGGACCAACCCTTTAGTCCCGGTTTGAAAGTTGGCATGGGCCAGGGACTAATGGTCATGGTATTACGAGGGCCGAACCATAAGACATGAAAGCATTTCAAATGAACTCTGAAAAAGTTGAAAGTTGGGATGGTATCATAATTTCACCCACATAGCATGTGCATGTACAAAACGGACAATGGTAGCATGTTCGTGTGTTACAAAGTTGCGGGAGAAAGTCTTCACTTTTTCTTCGCTTGTGTCATTTGCTTATTGCGCCGTAACCATGGATAATCTTCATTGTTTATCAGGATGCTTGGGTCAGCCTTGACATTGAAGGGAGGAATTTCATGAAAGTTTCATAATCTTCAGACATGTCTGTCTTGCCGTCCACTCCCAGGATGTCCCTTTTTCCTGAAAGAACTATGTGGCGGTTTGGCTCATCGTATGATGTATTCGCTTCCTTATCTTTTCTTTTTCTCGGTTTGGTAGACATGTCCTTTGTTGGAAATATGCCCTAGAGGCAATAATAAAAGCATTGTTATTATATTTCCTTATTCATGATAATTGTCTTTATTCATGCTATAATTGTGTTATCCGGAAATCGTAATACATGTGTGAATAATAGACACCAACATGTCCCTAGTAAGCCTCTAGTTGACTAGCTCGTTGATCAACAGATAGTCATGGTTTCCTTACTATGGACATTGGATGTCATTGATAACGAGATCACATCATTAGGAGAATGATGTGATGGACAAGACCCAATCCTAAACATAGCACAAGATCGTATAGTTCGTTTGCTAGAGTTTTCCAATGTCAAGTATCTTTTCCTTAGACCATGAGATCGTGTAACTCCCGGGTACCGTAGGAGTGCTTTGGGTGTACCAAACGTCACAACATAACTGGGTGACTATAAAGGCATACTACGGGTATCTCCGAAAGTGTCTGTTGGGTTGACACGGATCAAGACTGGGATTTGTCACTCCGTGTGACGGAGAGGTATCACTGGGCCCACTCGGTAATGCATCATCATAATGAGCTCAAAGTGACCAAGTGTCTGGTCACGGGATCATGCATTACGGTACGAGTAAAGTGACTTGCCGGTAATGAGATTGAACGAGGTATTGGGATACCGACGATCGAATCTCGGGCAAGTAACATACCGATTGACGAAGGGGATTGTATACGGGGTTGCTTGAATCCTCGACATCGTGGTTCATCCGATGAGATCATCGAGAAGCATGTGGTTGCCAACATGGGTATCCAGATCCCGCTGTTGGTTATTGACCGGAGAGCGATCTCGGTCATGTCTACATGTCTCCCGAACCCGTAGGGTCTACACACTTAAGGTTCGGTGACGCTAGGGTTGTAGGGATATGTATATGCATTAACCCAAATGTTGTTCGGAGTCCCAGATGAGATCCCGGATGTCACGAGGAGTTCCGGAATGGTCCAGAGGTAAAGAATTATATATGGGAAGTCTTGTTTTGGTCATCGGAAAGGTTTCGTGCATTATCGGTATTGTACCGGGAGTGCCGAAAGGGGTCCGGGGGTCCACCAAGGGGGTCCACCTGCCCCGGGGGGGCCACATGGGCTGTAGGGGTGTGCGCATTGGCCTATATGGGCCGAGGGCACCAGCCCCAAGAGGCCCATGCGCCAAGAGATGAGGGAAAGGAAGAGTCCTAAAAGGGGAAGGCACCTCCTAGGTGCCTTGGGGAGGATGGACTCCTCCCTGGCCGCACCCTTCCTTGGAGGAAGGGCCAAGGCTGCGCCCCCCTCTCCCTTGGCCCTATATATAGTGGGGGGAAGGGAGGGCAGCCACACCTAAACCCTGGCGCCTCCCTCTCCCTCTCCAATACCTCCTCATCCTCCGTAGAGCTTGGCGAAGCCCTGACGGAGTACTGCAGCTCCACCACCACCACGCCGTCGTGCTGCTGCTGGAGCCATCTTCCTCAACCTCTCCTTCCCCTTGCTGGATCAAGAAGGAGGAGACGTCACACTGACCGTACGTGTGTTGAACACGGAGGTGCCGTCCGTTCGGCGCTAGGATCTCCGGTGATTTGGATCACGTCGAGTACGCCTTCCTCATCCCCGTTCTTTGAACGCTTCCGCGCGTGATCTACAAAGGTATGTAGATGCAATCCGATCACTCGTTGCTAGATGAACTCCTAGATGGATCTTGGTGAAACCGTAGGAAAATTTTTGTTTTCTGCAACGTTCCCCAACATCCTTCACATAGATAACCTGTGCCACATCATTGGCTAGGACGAACGGTTCGTCAGTGTACCCAAGATTTTTCAGATCCACTGTTGTCATTCCGTACTGTGGGTCTACCTGTACCCCGCCGCCTAACAGATTGACCCATTTGCACTTAAACAAAGGGACCTTAATATCAGGTCCGTAGTCAAGTTCCCATATGTCCACTATGTAACCATAATATGTATCCTTTCCGCTCTCGGTTGCTGCATCAAAGCGGACACCGCTGTTTTGGTTGGTGCTCTTTTGATCTTGGGCGATCGTGTAAAATGTATTCCCATTTATCTCGTATCCTTTGTAAGTCAATAGAGTCAAAGATGGTCCCCTGGACAACAAGTACAACTCATCACAAACAGTGTTGTCACCTCTGAGACGTGTTTCCAACTAACTGCTGAAAGTCCTGATGTGTTCACATGTAATCCAGTCGTCGCACTGCTCCGGGTGTTTGGAGCGCAGACTGTTCTTGTGTTCATCGACATACGGGGTCACCAAGGTAGAGTTCTGTAGAACTGTGTAGTGTGCTTGAGACCAAGAATATCCGTCCCTGCATATTATTGAGTCTCTTCTAAGAGTGCCTTTTCCAGTCAGTCTCCCCTCATACCACGATTTAGGGAGACCTATCTTGTTAAGGCCGGGAATGAAGTCAACACAAAACCCGATAACATCCTCTGTTTGATGGCCCATGGAGATGCTTCCTTCTGGCCTAGCGCGATTACGGACATATTTCTTTAGGACTCCCATGAACCTCTCAAAGGGGAACATATTGTGTAGAAATACGGGCCCCAGGATGACAATCTCGTCGACTAGATGAACTAGGACGTGCGTCATGATATTGAAGAAGGAT
Organism: Triticum aestivum; assembly: GCF_018294505.1. Classification (NCBI taxonomy): domain Eukaryota; kingdom Viridiplantae; phylum Streptophyta; class Magnoliopsida; order Poales; family Poaceae; genus Triticum; species Triticum aestivum. Next base: position 741,155,140 of record NC_057812.1, read on the forward strand.
GGTGGGAACACCAGCTCGAAACTGACAAGACATTGCGCCACATCACTCCTTAGCCTTGGTACGACTTCTGGATCGATCACCTTCTGAAAGATTGCATTGAGGAATGCACATAGCTTCACAATGGCTAATCGGACGTTTTCCGGTAGAAGCCCCCTCAATGCAACCGGAAGCAGTTGCGTCATAATCACGTGGATGTCATGAGACTTTAGGTTCTGAAACTTTTTCTCTGGCATATTTATTATTCCCTTTATATTCGACGAGAAGCCAATCGTGACCTTCATACTGAGCAGGCATTCAAAGAAGATTTCTTTCTCTTCTTTCGTAAGAGTGTAGCTGGCAGGACCTTTATACTGCTTCGGAGGCATGCTGTCTTTTTCGTGCAAACGTTGCAGGTCCTCCCGTGCCTCAGGTGTATCTTTTGTCTTCCCATACACGCCCAAGAAGCCTAGCAGGTTCACGCAAAGGTTCTTCGTCACGTGCATCACGTCGATTGAGGAGCGGACATATAGGTCTTTCTAGTAGGGCAGGTCCCAAAATATAGATTTCTTCTTCCACATGGGTGCGTGTCCCTCAGCATCATTCGGAACAGCTAGTCCACCGGGACCCTTTCCAAATATTACGTAGTGTAAATCATTGACCATAGCAAGCACGTCATCACCGGTGCGCATGGCGGGCTTCTTCCGGTGATCTGCCTCGCCTTTGAAATGCTTGCCTTTCTTTCGACATTGATGGTTGGTCAGAAGAAATCGACGATGGCCCAGGTACACATTCTTCCTGCATTTGTCCAGTTATATACTTTCAGTGTCATCTAAACAGTTCGTGCATGCGTGGTATCCTTTGTTTGTCTGTCCTGAAAGGTTACTGAGAGCGGGCCAATCGTTGATGGTCACGAACAGCAACGCCTTAAGGTTAAATTCCTCCTGTCTGTGCTCATCCCATGTACGTACACCGTTTTCATTCCACAGCTGTAAAAGTTCTTCAACTAATGGCCTTAGGTACACATCAATTTCGTTGCCGGGTTGCTTAGGGCCTTGGATGAGAACTGGCATCATAATGAACTTCCGCTTCATGCACATCCAAGGAGGAAGGTTATACATACATAGAGTCACGGGCCAGGTGATGTGATTGCTGCTCTGCTCCCTGAAAGGATTAATGCCATCCACGCTTAAAGCAAACCATACATTCCTTGGGTCCTATTGCAAACTCATCCCAGTACTTTCTCTTGATTTTTCTCCACTGCGACCCATCAGCGGGTGCTCTCAACTTCCCATCTTTCTTTCGGTTCTCACTGTGCCATCGCATCAACTTGGCATGCTCTTCGTTTTTGAACAGACGTTTCAATCGTGGTATTATAGGAGCATACCACATCACCTTCGCAGGAACCCTCTTCCTGGGGGGCTCGCCGTCAACATCACCAGGGTCATCTCGTCTGATCTTATACCGCAATGCACCGCATACCGGGCATGCGTTCAGATCCTTGTATGCACCACGGTAGAGGATGCAGTCATTAGGGCATGCATGTATCTTCTCCACCTCCAATCCTAGAGGGCATACGACCTTCTTTGTTGCGTATGTACTGTCGGGCAATTCATTATCCTTTGGAAGCTTCTTCTTCAATATTTTCAGTAGCTTCTCAAATCCTTTGTCAGCCACAGCATTCTCTGCCTTCCACTTTAGCAATTCCAGTACGGTACCGAGCTTTGTGTTGCCATCTTCGCAATTGGGGTATAACCCTTTTTTGTGATCCTCTAACATGCGATCGAACTTCAGCTTCTCCTTTTGACTAATGCATTGCGTCCTTGCATCGACAATGACCCGGCGGAGATCATCATCATCGGGCACATCGTCTGGTTCCTCTTGATCTTCAGCAGCTTCACCCGTTGCAGCATCATTGGGCACATCATCTGGTTCCTCTTGATCTTCACCAGCTCCCCCCGTTGCAGCATCACCGTATTCAGAGGGCACATAGTTGTCATCGTAGTCTTCTTCTTCGCCGTCTTCCATCATAACCCCTATTTCTCCGTGCCTCGTCCAAACATTATAGTGTGGCATGAAATCCTTGTAAAGCAGGTGGGAGTGAAGGATTTTCCGGTTAGAGTAAGACCTCGTATTCCCACATTCAGTGCATGGACAACACATAAAACCATTCTGCTTGTTTGCCTCAGCCGCATCGAGAAACTCATGCACGCCCTTAATGTACTCGCGGGTGTGTCTGTCACCGTAAATCCATTGCCGGTTCATCTGCGTGCATTATATATAATTAAGTGTCCAAATTAATAGAAGTTCATCATCACATTAAAACCAAAGTGCATATATAGTTCTCATCTAACAACATATAGCTTTCCAGAGCATCTAATTAATTAAACCATACATTGAAACTATGTAATACATTTCAATGCGAAAACAAATGCGATCATAATCACAACCAAGGTAACAATTGATCCAAAGGCATAATGATACCAAGCCTCGGTATGAATGGCATGTTTTCTAATCTTTCTAATCTTCAAGCGCATTGCATCCATCTTGATCTTGTGATCGTCGACGACATCCGCAACATGCAACTCCAATATCATCTTCTCCTCCTCAATTTTTTTTATTTTTTCCTTGAACAAATTGTTTTCTTCTTCAACTAAATTTAACCTCTCGACAATAGGGTCGGTTGGCATTTCTGATTCACATACATCCTAGATAAATAAAATCTGTGTCACGTTGGTCGGCATAATTTTCATAAACAATAAATGAACCAATAGTTATAAAGATAATATACATACCACATCCGAATCATAGACAGGACGAGGGCCGAAGGGGGCGGATACCAAAACCATCACACTATATAAGATGCAATAATAAATGTAAGAAAATGATACAAGTATCTATCTAAACATACAAGTAAGAATATTTTCCTTTCAGAAAGAAGATAAGAACAAGAGGCTCACCACGGTGGTGTTGGTGATGAGATCGGTGCGGGTGATTGACGGCGGTGAAGACGGGGACGGGGCGTGACGGACCGCTAAATCTAGACAAATCTCGAGGAAAATGGAGCTTGGAGGTCGAGCTTCGAGAGGAGAAAGCTTAAGTAGTGTGGCTCGGGCGTTCCATCGAACACCTCATGTGCATAGGAGGTGAGCTAGAGCACCACAAAGCCCTCTCCCCCTCGGCCAGAAAAAACAGAGCAGTGTGCTCTGCTCTTGCGCGAGGGGGTATATATAGGCACCTCATTGGTCCCGGTTTGTGACATGAGCCGGGACTAAAGGGGAGCCTTTGGTTCCGGTTCAAGCCACCAACCGGGACCAATGGTGGTGGGCCAGGAGCGAGGCCCATTGGTCCCGGTTCATCCCACCAACCGGGACCAAAAGGTCCAGATGAACCGGGACCAATGGCCCACGTGGCCCGACCGGCCCCTTGGGCTCACGAACTGGGAACAATGCCCACATTGGTCCCGGTTCTAGACTGAACCGGGACTAATGGGCTGACCCGGCCTGGACAAAAGCCCTGTTTTCTACTAGTGAAAATAAAAGCAAAGGAAGTAACTAAGTATTGGGAGATTAATATGATGAAGATAGACCCGGGGGCCATAGGTTTCACTAGTGGCTTCTCTCGAGAGCATAAGTACTCTACAGTGAGTGAACAAATTACTGTTGAGCAATTGACAGAATTGAGCATAGTTATGAGATTATCTAGGTATGATCATGTATATAGGCATCACGTCCGAGACAAGTAGACCGACTCCTGCCTGCATCTACTACTATTACTCCACTCATCGACCGCTATCCACCATGCATCTAGAGTATTAAGTTAATGAAAATAGAGTAACGCCTTAAGCAAGATGACATGATGTAGAGGGATAAACTCATGCAATATGATGAAAACCCCATCTTGTTATCCTCGATGGCAACAACACAATACGTGCCTTGCTGCCCCTACTATCACTGGGAAAGGACACCGCAAGATTGAACCCAAAGCTAAGCACTTCTCCCATTGCAAGAAAGATCAATCTAGTAGGCCAAACCAAACTGATAATTCGAAGAGACTTGCAAAGATAACCAATCATACATAAAAGAATTCAGAGAAGATTCAAATATTGTTCATAGATAGACTTGATCATAAACCTGCAATTCATCGGTCTCAACAAACACACCGCAAAAAGAAGATTACATCGGATAGTTCTCCACAAGAGAGGGGGAGGAAATTGTATTGAGATCCAAAAAGAGGTCTTCCGTGAACTACTCACACTTCATCGGAGGGGCTATGGTGTTGATGTAGAAGTCTTCCGTGATCGATGCCTCCTCCGGCGGAGCTCCGGAACAGGCCCCAAGATGGGATCTCGTGGATACAGAAAGTTATGGCGGTGGAATTAGGGTTTTGGCTCCGTATCTGATCATTTGGGGGTATGCATGTATATATAAGAGGAAGGAGTATGTCGGTGGAGCAACAGGGGTCCCATGAGGGTGGAGGGCGCGCCTGGGGGAGGGGTAGGCGCGTCCCCCTACCTCGTGGCCTCGTCTTTTGTGTCTTGACGTAGGGTCCAAGTCTCCTGGGTCTTGTTCGTTGAGAAAATCACGTTCTCGAAGGTTTCATTCCGTTTGGACTCCGTTTGATATTCCTTTTCTTCGAAACCCTAAAACAGGCAAAAAAAGCAATTCTAGGCTGGGCCTCCGGTTAATAGGTTAGTCCCAAAAATAATATAAAAGTGGATAATAAAGCCCAATAATGTCCAAAACAGTAGATAATATAGCATGGAGTAATAAAAAATTATGGATATGTTGGAGACGTATCATAGAGGCGCGCACGTGTCGTAGCAGAGGCGCGCATATATCATGTACACGTACGTACAGCGGCCAGGGTGCAAGAAAGTAAATATGGCCACGTACGTACATACGGGCGGGGTCTCGAACGCCTCCTCACGCGTACGTATGGCCAGGTCTCGTGTACATGGCTGGGTCGGAACGGAGAAACAACGCTGTCGTCCTGTTCATGGGGAGCCAACCGGCTGGGTCGGAATGGAATGCGTCATCGTGTTCATCAGGAGGGCTTGGAACAGCCGATGGAAATGAGGCCTGGCGTACCGCACAACGGAGGAAACAGCCTTGTATTCGACCGGCCACGTTCGAAACGGGATCCTGTTCATCGTAAGGGGTCTGGCGTACCATAAAACGGAGGAAACGGACCTCCTGTTGAAAATATGCCCTAGAGGCAATAATAAATTGGTTATTATTATATTTCCTTGTTCATGATAATCGTTTATTATCCATGCTAGAATTGTATTGATAGGAAACTCAGATACATGTGTGGATACATAGACAACACCATGTCCCTAGTAAGCCTCTAGTTGACTAGCTCGTTGATCAATAGATGGTCACGGTTTCCTGACCATGGACATTGGATGTCATTGATAACGGGATCACATCATTGGTAGAATGATGTGATGGACAAGACCCAATCCTAAGCCTAGCACAAAGATCGTGTAGTTCGTTCGCTAAAGCTTTTCTAATGTCAAGTATCATTTCCTTAGACCATGAGATTGTGCAACTCCCGGATACCGTAGGAGTCCTTTGGGTGTGCCAAACATCACAACGTAACTGGGTGGCTATAAAGGTACACTACAGGTATCTCCAAAAGTGTCTGTTGGGTTGGCACGAATCGAGACTGGGATTTGTCACTCCATGTGTTGGAGAGGTATCTCTGGGCCCACTCGGTAGGGCATCATCATAATGTGCACAATGTGATCAAGGAGTTGATCACAGGATGATGTGTTATGGAACGAGTAAAGAGACTTGCCGGTAACGAGATTGAACAAGGTATCGGGATACCGACGATCGAATCTCGGGCAAGTATCGTACCACTAGACAAAGGGAATTGTATACGGGATTGATTAAGTCCTTGACAACGTGGTTCATCCAATGAGATCATCGTGGAACATGTGGGAGCCAACATGGGTATCCAGATCCCGCTGTTGGTTATTGACCGGAGAGTCGTCTCGGTCATGTCTACGTGTCTCCCGAACCCGTAGGGTCTACACACTTAAGGTTCGGTGACGCTAGGGTTATAGAGATATTAGTAAGCGGTAAACCCGAAAGTTGTTCGGAGTCCCGGATGAGATCCCGGACATCACGAGGAGTTCCAGAATGGTCCGGAGGTAAAGAATTATATATAGGAAGTGCTATTTCGGCCATCGGGACAAGTTTCGGGGTCACCAGTATTGTACCGGGACCACCGGAAGGGTCCCGGGGATCCACCGGGTGGGGCCACCTGCCCCGGGGGCCACATGGGCTGTAGGGGGTGCGCCTTGGCCTACATGGGCCAAGGGAACCAGCCCCTAGAGGCCCATGCGCCAAAGGGACAAGAGGAGGGGAGAGTCGTAAAGGGGGAAGGCACCTCCGAGGTGCCATGTGGAGGATGGACTCCTCCCCCCTTGGCCGCACCCTTCCTTGGAGGAAGGGGCAAGGCTGCGCCCTCCCCCTCTCCCTTGGCCCTATATATAGTGGGGGGAAGGGAGGGCAACAATACCTAAGCCCTGGCGCCTCCCTCTCCCTCCCATGACACATCTCCCTCCTCCCGCAGCGCTTGGCGAAGCCCTGTTGGAATCCCGCTACTTCCACCACCACGCTGTCGTGCTGCTGGATCTCCATCAACCTCTCCTCCCCCCTTGCTGGATCAAGAAGGAGGAGACGTCCTGCTCTGTACGTGTGTTGAACACGGATGTGCCGTCCGTTCGGCGCTAGGATCATCGGTGATTTGGATCACAATGAGTACGACTCCATCAACCCCGTTCTCTTGAACGCTTCCACGCGCGATCTACAAGGGTATGTAGATCCACTCCTCCCTCGTTGCTAGATGACTCCGTAGATAGATCTTGGTGACACGTAGGAAAATTTTGAATTTATGCTACGTTCCCCAACAGTGGTATCAGAGCTAGGTCTATGCGTAGTTTCTATGCACAAGTAGAACACAAAGTAGTTGTGGGCGTTGATTTTGTTCAATATGCTTACCGTTACTAGTCCAATCTTGATTCGGTGGCATTGTGGGATGAAGCGGCCCGGACCGACCTTACATGTACTCTTACGTGAGACTGGTTCCACCGACTGACATGCACTAGTTGCATAAGGTGGCTAGCGGGTGTCTGTCTCTCGCACTTTAGTCGGATCAGATTCGATGAAAAGGGTCCTTATGAAGGGTAAATAGCAATTGGCATATCAGGTTGTGGTTTTGCGTAGGTAAGAAACGTTCTTGCTAGAAACCCATAGCAGCCACGTAAAACATGCAAACAACAATTAGAGGATGTCTAACTTGTTTTTGCAGGGTATGCTATGTGATATGATATGGCCAAAAGGATGTGATGAATGATATATGTGATGTATGAGATTGATCATGTTCTTGTAATAGGAATCACGACTTGCATGTCGATGAATATGACAACCCGCAGGAGCCATAGGAGTTGTCTTAATTTATTTATGACCTGCGTGTCAACATAAATGTCATGTAATTACTTTACTTTATTGCTAACCGTTAGCTGTAGAAGTAGAAGTAATAGTTGGCGAGACAACTTCATGAAGACACGATGATGGAGATCATGATGATGGAGATCATGGTGTCATGCCGGTGACGATAATGATCATGGAGCCCCGAAGATGGAGATCAAAAGGAGCAAAGTGATGATGGCCATATCATGTCACTATTTGATTGCATGTGATGTTTATCATGTTTATGCATCTTATTTGCTTAGAACGACGGTAGTAAATAAGATGATCCCTCACTAAAATTTCAAGAAGGTGTTCCCCCTAACTGTGCACCGTTGCGAAAGTTCGTCGTTTTGAAGCACCACGTGATGATCGGGTGTGATAGATTCTTACGTTCACATACAACGGGTGTAAGACAGATTTACACACGCGAAACACTTAGGTTGACTTGACGAGCCTAGCATGAGTCGTATGGTAGATACGATCAACATGAAGATGTTCACCGATGTTGACTAGTCCGTCTCACGTGATGATCGGACACGGCCTAGTTGACTCGGATCATGTAATCACTTAGATGACTAGAAGGATGTCTATCTGAGTGGGAGTTCATTAGATGAACTTAATTATCCTGAACATAGTCAAAAGGTCTTCGCAAATTATGTCATAGATCGCGCTTCAGTTCTACTGTTTAGATATGTTCCTAGAGAAAATTTATTTGAAAGTTGATAGTAGAAATTATGCGGACTAGGTCCGTAAACTGAGGATTGTCCTCATTGCTTCATAGAAGGCTTATGTCCTTAATGCACCTCTCAGTGTGCTGAACCTCGAACGTTGTCTGTGGATGTTGCGAACATCTGACATACACATTTTGATAACTACGTGATAGTTCAGTTAAACGGTTTAGAGTTGAGGCACCGAAGACGTTTTGAAACGTCGCGAAACATATGATATGTTTCGAGGGATGAAATTGGGATTTCAGGCTCGTGCCCACGTCAAGAGGTATAAGACCTCCGACGATTTTCTTAGCCTACAAACTAAGGAGAAAAGCTCAGTTGTTGAACTTGTGCTCAGATTGTCTGAGTACAACAATCGCTTGAATCAAGTGGGAGTTGATCTTCCAGATGAGATAGTGATGTTTCTCCGAAGTCATTACCACCAAGCTGCTAGAGCTTCATGATGAACTATAATATATCAGGGACATATATGATGATCCTTGAGATATTCGCGATGTTTGACACCACAAAAGTAGAAATCAAGAAGGAGCATCAATTGTTGATGGTTGGTGAAACCACTAGTTTCAAGGAGGGCAAGGGCAAAAAAAGGGATGCTTCATGAAACGGCAATTCAGCTGCTGCTCTAGTGAAGAAACCCAAGGTTGAACCCAAACCCGAGACTAAGTGCTTCTGTAATAAGGGGAATAGCCACTAGAGCAGAATTACCCTAGATACTTGGTAGATGAGAATGCTGGCAAGGTTGATAGAAGTATATTGGATATACATTGTGTTGATGTGTACTTTACTAGTACTCCTAGTAGCACCAGGGTATTAGATACCGGTTCGGTTGCTAAGTGTTAGTAAATCGAAACAAAAGGCTATGGAATAAACGGAGACTAGCTAAAGGTGAGCTGGCAATATGTGTTGGATGTTTTTCCAAGCTTGATTTAATCAAGCATCGCACGCTCCCTCTACCATCGAGATTGGTGTTTGCATTGAGCATAGACATGATTGGATTATGTCTATCGCAATGCGGTTATTCATTTAAGGAGAATAATGGTTACTCTGTTTATTTGAATAATATCTTCAATGGTCTTGCACCTAAAATGAATGGTTCATTAAATCTTGATCGTAGTGATACACATGTTCATGCCAAAAGATAGTAATGATAGTACCACCTACTTGTGGCACTGCCACTTAAGTCATATCGGTATAAAACGCATGAAGAAGCTCCATGTTGATGGATCTTTGGGCTCACTCGTTTTTGAAAGGTTTGAGACATGCGAACCATGTCTATTGGTGTATATGCATGAAGAAACTCCATGCAAATGGACCGTTTGGACTCACTTGATTTTGAATCACTTGAGACATGCAAATCATACCACATGGGCAAGATGACTGAAAGCCTCGTTTTCAGTAAAATGGAACTAGAAAGCAACTTGTTGGAAGTAATACATTTTGATGTGTGCAGTCCAATGAGTGCTGAGGCGTGTAGTGGACATTGTTATGTTCTTACTTCACAGATGGTTTGAATAGATGTTGAGTACATTTACTTGATGAATGACGAGTCTGAATTATTGAAAGGTTCAAGTAATTTCAGGGTGAAGTTGAAAGATCATCGTGACAAGAGGATAAAAGATCTATGATATGATCATAGAGATGAATATCTGAATTACGAGTTTGGCACAGAATTAAGACATTGTGGAAATTGTTTCACAACTAATACAGCCTGGAACACTGTAGTGTGATGTCCGAACATCATAACTGCACCCTATTGGATATGATGCATACCATGATGTCTCTTATCGAATTACCACGATAGTTTATGGGTTAGGCATTAAAGACAACCACATTCACTTTAAATAGGGCACCACGTAATTCCGATGAGATGACACCGTATGAACTATGGTTTGGAGAAACCTAAGCTATCATTTCTTAGAAGTTTGGGGCTGCGACGCTTATGTGAAAAAGTTTTAGGCTGATAAGCTCGAACCCAAAGCGGATAAATGCATCTTCATAGGACACCCAAAAAAGTTGGGTATACCTCCTGTCTCAGATCCGAAAGCAATAAGGGATTGTTTATAGAATCAGGTCCTTTCTCGAGGAAAAGTTTCTCTCGAAAGAATTGAGTGGGAGGATGGTGGAGACTTGATGAGGTTGGTGAACCGTCTCTTCAACTAGTGTGTGGCAGGGCATAGGAAGTTGTTCCTGTGGCACCTACACCAATTGAAGTGGAAGCTTATGATAGTAATCATGAAACTTCAAATCAAGTCACTACCAAATCTCATAGGATCACAAGGATACGTACTACTTCAGAGTGGTACGTAATCCTATCTTGGAAGTCATGTTGCTAGGCAACAATGAACCTACGAGCTATGGAGAAGCGATGGTGGGCCTGGATTCCAAAATGGCTCGAGGCCATATAATCCGAGAGAGGATCCATATATGAAAACAAAGTGTAGACTTTGGGAGAACTACTTGATGGTCGTAAGGCTGTTAGGTACATATGGATTTTAAAAGGAAGACGGACAATGATGGTAGGTATCACCATTAAGAAAGCTCGACTTGTCGTTAAGATGTTTTCTGACAAGTTTAAGGAGTTGACTATGATGAGACTTTCTCACTCGTAGCGATGCTAAGAGTCTGTTGGAATTATATTAGCGATTACTGCATTATTTATGAAATCTTGCAGATAGGATGTCAAAACATTGTTTCCTCGACGATTTTCTTGAGGAAAGGTTGTATGTGATACAACCAGAAGGTTTTGTTAATCCTGAAAGATGCTAATAAGTATGCAAAGCTCCAGCAATCCTTCTAGGGACTGGAGTAAGCATCTCGGAGTTGGAATGTATGCTTTGATGATGATCAAAGATTTTGGGTTTATACAAAGTTTATGAGAAACTTGTATTTCCAAAGAAGTGAGTGGGAGCACTATAGAATTTGTGATGAGTATATGTTGTTGACATATTATGGATCAGAAATGATGTAGAATTTCTGGAAAGCCTGGATCAAGCTACTTGAACATTGAGCATCAAGATCTATAAGGATAGATCAAAAACGCTTAATGGTACTTTCAAATGAGCACATACCTTGACATGATCTTGAAGGTGTTCAAGATGGATCAGTCAAAGAAAGAGTTCTTGCCTGAGTTGTAAGGTATGAAGTTAAGACTTAAAGCTCAACCACGGCAGAATAGAGAGAAAGGACGAAGGTCGTCCCCTATGCTTAAGACATAGGCTCTACAGTATGCTATGCTGTGTACCGCACCTGAAATGTGCCTTGCCATGAGTCAGTCAAGGGGTACAAGAATGATCTAAGAATGGATCACAGGACAGCGGTCAAAGTTATCCTTAGTAACTAGTGGACTAAGGATATGTTTCTCGGTTATGGAGGTGATAAAGAGTTCGACTTAAAGAGTTACGTCGATGCAAGCTTAACACCTATCCGGATAGCTCTGAGTAGAGATACCGGATACGTATAATGGAGCAACAATTTAGAATATCTCCAAGTAGAACAGTTATTTGGAATAGCTCCAAATGTAGCGTAGTAGTTGCATCTACAAGATGACATAGAAATTTGCGAAGTACATACGGATCTGAAAGATTCAGACCCGTTGACTATAACATCTCTCACAATCATAACATGATCAAACCCAGAACTCATCGAGTGTTAATCACATGGTAATGTGAACTAGATTATTGACTCTAGTAAACTCTTTGGGTGTTAGTCACATGGGGATGTGACCTTGAGTGTTAGTCACATAGCGATGTGAACTGGATTATTGACTCTAGTGCAAGTGGGAGACTGTTGGAAATATGCCCTAGAGGCAATAGTAAATTGGTTATTATTATATTTCCTTGTTCATGATAATCGTTTATTATCCATGCTAGAATTGTATTGATAGGAAACTCAGATACATGTGTGGATACATAGACAACACCATGTCCCTAGTAAGCCTCTAGTTGACTAGCTCGTTGATCAATAGATGGTCACGGTTTCCTGACCATGGACATTGGATGTTGTTGATAACGGGATCGCATCATTGGTAGAATGATGTGATGGACAAGACCCAATCGTAAGCCTAGCACAAAGATCGTGTAGTTCGTTCGCTAAAGCTTTTCTAATGTCAAGTATCATTTCCTTAGACCATGAGATTGTGCAACTCCCAGATACCGTAGGAGTGCTTTGGGTGTGCCAAACGTCACAACGTAACTGGGTGGCTATAAAGGTACACTACAGGTATCTCCGAAAGTGTCTGTTGGGTTGGCACGAATCGAGACTGGGATTTGTCACTCCGTGTGTCGGAGAGGTATCTCTGGGCCCACTCGGTAGGACATCATCATAATGTGCACAATGTGATCAAGGAGTTGATCACGGGATGATGTGTTACGGAATGAGTAAAGAGACTTGCCGGTAACGAGATTGAACAAGGTATCGGGATACCGACGATCGAATCTCGGGCAAGTATCGTACCACTAGACAAAGGGAATTGTATACGGGATTGATTAAGTCCTTGACATCGTGGTTCATCCGATGAGATCATCGTGGAACCTCTGGGAGCCAACATGGGTATCCAGATCCTGCTGTTGGTTATTGACCGGAGAGTCGTCTCGGTCATGTCTACGTGTCTCCCGAACCCGTAGGGTCTACACACTTAAGGTTCGGTGACGCTAGGGTTATAGAGATATTAGTATGCGGTAAACCCGAAAGTTGTTCGGAGTCCCGGATGAGTTCCCGAACATCACGAGGAGTTCCGGAATGGTCTGGAGGTAAAGAATTATATATAGGAAGTGCTATTTCGGCCATCGGGACAAGTTTCGGGGTCACCGGTATTGTACCGGGACCACCGGAAGGGTCCCGGGGATCCACTGGGTGGGGCCACCTGCCCCGGGGGCCACATGGGCTGTAGGGGATGCGCCTTGGCCTACATGGGCCAAGGGCACCAGCCCCTAGAGGCCCATGCGCCAAAGGGACAAGAGGAGGGGAGAGTCCTAAAGGGGGAAGGCACCTCCGAGGTGCCTTGTGGAGGATGGACTCCTCCCCCCTTGGCCGCACCCTTCCTTGGAGGAAGGGGCAAGGCTGCGCCCTCCCCCTCTCCCTTGGCCCTATATATAGTGGGGGAAAGGGAGGGCAACAATACCTAAGCCCTGGCGCCTCCCTCTCCCTCCCATGACACATCTCCCTCCTCCCGCAGCGCTTGGCGAAGCCCTGTTGGAATCCCGCTACTTCCACCACCACGCCGTCGTGCTGCTGGATCTCCATCAACCTCTCCTCCCCCCTTGCTGGATCAAGAAGGAGGAGACGTCTTGCTCTTTACGTGTGTTGAACACGGAGGTGCCGTCCGTTCGGCGCTAGGATCATCGGTGATTTGGATCACGATGAGTACGACTCCATCAACCCCGTTCTCTTGAACGCTTCCTCGCGCGATCTACAAGGGTATGTAGATCCACTCCTCCCTCGTTGCTAGACGACTCCATGGATAGATCTTGGTGACACGTAGGAAAATTTTGAATTTATGCTACGTTCCCCAACACCTCCTACGGTCGAAACGGGGGTCCTGTTGATCGGGAGGGGTGTGGCATACCGCAAAACGAAGGAAACAGACTTGTGTTGGAGCGCTATGGTCAAAACGGGGGTCCTGTTCATCGGGAGGGGTGTGGCGTACCGCAAAACGGGACTCCACGGGAAACTGTTCATCTCCACCGTTGACCCCCTCCAGCCTCCACGGGCTACTGTTCATCCACCGTCGACCTCCTCCAGCCTCCACCTGCGACGTTCATCCACGGGCTCCTGTTCATCCAGCCTCCACCGTGCGCTACTCCACCGGCTACTATTCAACCAGCCCTCTCCACAGGCTCCTATTCAACCACCCCTCCTTGGGCTACTGTTCATCCATCCCTCCACCGTCTACTGTTCATGCTGCCCTCCAGGGGGTGGTCCAGTTCATCCAGCCCTCCACGGGGTCCTATTCATCCAGCCCCAATCGGCTCGATCGATTTGGGTCCTGTTCTTCTAGAGGCAACACCACGGGGTCCTGTTCATCCACCCCCACCGGGAACTGTTCATCCAAACCCCCAAGCAACTCTCACTTTTCATCCAGAGGCAACACCACGGGGTCCTATTCATGCACCCCCACCGGGAACTGTTCATCCAAACCCCCCAGCAACGCTCACTGTTCATCTAGAGGCAGCATTGATTAGCTTCAGTTAGCAGCACTAGCGAAGGAATAGTTTGATCGGGTTCAGTTAACAGCCATCGATCGATCACTCGGGTTCAGTAACGCGTAGCCTGCAGTGCAATCACTCGGGTTCAGTTAGAGCCCAACGCCTCGCCCGGGTTCAGTTAGAGCCCAACGCCTCGCACCCACACGCGTGCGTGTACGAGACAAACGCGCATCGCTCAGCCCCGACCACCCACCATAACTGAGAACACCCCGATATTTTCCTCGCTCTCGCTTCTACCACGGTTTTTTCCGTCATGGACGGCCCAAAGAATGTCATGCAGCTGCGCCTCCGGCCCGCCCAGGACGAAAAGCCCATTTTCTGTCATGATTTTTTGTCATAGAAGTAGGACCCCACCACATCTATGATGCTACCATGTTTTGTCACAATTATTGTCATAGAAGTGTCATAAGTATGATAGAAAAAAATCTGTTTGGCCCAAAATGTCACGGATGTGTCTTTTTTTTGTAGTGTGTCACAGGGGCGTTTCAGCGTTGCGTCTCTCTTGAGGAAGGCTGTGAGATTCTGCGGGAGATTCACGAAGGGGATTGTGGTCATCATGCCGGCTCTAAATCTCTTGTAGCCAAGGCTTTCCGTCATGGGTTTTATTGGTTAACGGCTCATGCTGATGTTGAGGATTTGGTCAGCAAATGTGACGGTTGTCAGAAGTTTTCACGACGAGCTCATGTGTCAGCTCAAGAATTATGGATGATTCCAATTACTTGGCCGTTTGCGACTTGGGGGCTTGATATGGTTGGGCCTTTCAAAAGGTCCAAGGATAAGAAGACCCACCTTTTGGTAGCAGTTGACAAATTTACTAAGTGGGTTGAAGCAGAGCCGGTTAGTAAGTGTGATTCAGCAACGATGGTTCAATTCATTAAGAAGGTGATCTTCCGCTTTGGCTTTCCACACAACATTATAATAGATAATGGTACTAATCTCTCTAAAGGCGCTATGAAAGAATTTTCTCAACGAGAGTATATTCAGCTTGACGTTTCCTCCGTTGCTCACCCTCAGTCCAATGGTCAAGCGGAACGAGCTAATCAAGAGATTATGCGAGGCATCAAGTCGCGGATAATGGTTTCCTTTGCAAAGAACGCCGGGTTGTTGGGTGGAGGAGTTACCTTCCGTATTATGGAGTGTCAATACAACCCCCAATAGATCTACGGGTTACACACCTTTCTTCATGGTTTACAGAGCAGAGGCAGTTCTCCCTAGTGACATCCGTCATGATTCACCCCGGGTGGTGTCTTACGTTGAAGCGGATAATGAAAAGGCACGTCAAGATGCACTTGACCTGTTAGATGAGGAGCGTGATCTCGCGGCAGCTCGTTCAGTGATTTATCAGCAAGATTTACGTCGTTATCATAGTCGCCGGGTCAAAACCAGAACCTTTCAAGCAGGCGATTTAGTGCTCCGGCTCATCCAGTATCAGAAAGATATGCACAAGTTATCACCGCCTTGGGAAGGACCTTTCGTCGTCAGCAAGAATCTACATAGTGGGTCATATTATCTTATTGACGTTCGAGATCACAAGGACTCACGTAACTCAGAGGAGGAGACCTGCCGGTCGTGGAATATGGCTCATCTTCGGCCGTACTATACTTGAGCCATCTGCTCTCATGATGTACACAGTTTGATGATGTATATATTATAAACAATATAATAAAGCCGGCATCCCTGATAATTCAGGGCCTCTGTCGTTGCACTTCCTGGAAGTTGAGTCTTTATCATCATCTTATATGTTCGCTTAAGAGGCTTGACGCCCAAATTTCAGGGACCAAAGGGAGTTGGATGCACAGCACAACTCAAACATAGGTCCCAATGAGCACGATTTGTAGGTATGTCACTTGGGGGCTTCCTGTTCAAACATAGGCGTATTCGACAAAATAGAAGATAGCGTTATTACCCTCTTGACCAGGTTATCTTGTCCAAACATAGGCGTATTCGACCAAAGAGGACATAACCTTTCCGAGCCATCCTACCTATAGCCAGCTGCTTCAACTCCATTGGGTAATCCCGATTGACCCGCCGAACTCTTAACGATCAATCTTTTACAGCATATTCGACCAAAGATATTGAGCTCGTTAAGGTTCAAATGGAGGTTTGTCATGCGAGAGCACGGCTTATAGATAGTCAGGATAGATCTAGGCTTCATAAGCCGCCTTCCTTGAAACTTGGATAAATCGGCCCGTGATGCATGCTGCGACTCTGACCCCGCGTACTCCTGATAAAGTCTATAAACAAGACCTAACTTTATCTGGGTTCAAATGTCGGTTGGATACTGTGAGTGCCGGCTCACGGAAAGCACGTACCTTTCAGTGGCTCAGGATAGTTTCATCGAAGAAGATACTTTGGCTTGGCGGCCTACAAAAGCCTCGAATTTTTTGATTTCTTAATCTTTCATCTCTTTTCGCCATCTGGTTTTTACAAATTGGACCAAGTTGCTCTATGTATGGCTCATATTTGAAGCATCTTTTGGGTCTCTACCACCCGCCAGGATGCTGGACTCTAAGTCGCTAGAGTATCATAAATTCGGAGTTAAAACTCTACATACTCTAACTGCGTCAAAACTGGCAGTCTAAGCCTATACCACAAGGTACACTATTTCATTATGTCAGCATTATGGTCAGACTGGTTCTGGTTATGTACCATTTGTCCCCTGTGTCTTCAATTGGGCATCATGACCCGCCCGATGGTAATCCGCCAGGGCACTTGTGATCTATTTTGAGTGCAGGGTAATAAGAAGTCTGACACTATCATAAGCATAAGCTGATGATTTCTCACATTGGCGGATCAGCAGTATTGTGTAAAACAGAAGCGTGCACGATGACATGGTGCTACCTCTTGAGCATGTGTTGGTTTTCCCTTGAAGAGGAAAGGGTGATGCAGCAAAGCAGCGTAAGTATTTCCCTCAGTTTTTGAGAACCAAGGTATCAACCCAATAGGAGACCACACACAAGTCGGCTCGTACCTACACAAACAAATAAGAACCTTGCAACCAACACGATAAAGGGGTTGTCAATCCATTCAAGGCCACTTGCAAAAGTGAGATCTGATAGAGATAATAAGATAAATATTTTTGGTATTTTTATGATATATATTGGAAAGTAAAGATTGCAAAATAAAATATAGATTGAAATAGCAAATTGATATGAAAATTATATGATGGAAGATAGACCTGGGGGCCATAGGTTTCACTAGTGGCTTCTCTCAAGATAGCATAATTTACGCTGGGTGAACGAATTACTGTCGAGCAATTGATAGAGAAGTGCATAATTATGAGAATATCTAGGCATGATCATGTATATAGGAATCACGTCCCCGACAAGTAGACCGAAATGATTCTGCATCTACTACTATTACTCCACACATCGACGGACTCCTGCCTGCATCTAGAGTATTAAGTTCATAAGAATAGAGTAACACATTAAGCAAGATGACATGATGTAGAGGGATAAACTCAAGCAATATGATACAAACCCAACTTTTTATCCTCGATGGCAACAATACAATACATGCTTTGCTGCCCCTACTATCACTGGGAAAGGACACCGCAAGATTGAACCCAAAGCTAAGCACTTCTCCCATTGCAAGAAAGATCAATCTAGTAGGCCAAACAAAACTGATAATTCAAAGAGACTTGCAAAGATATTAAATCATACATATAAGGATTCAGAGAAGAACCAAATATTGTTCACAGATAATCTTGATCATAAACCCACAATTCATCGGATCTAGACAAACACACCGCAAAAAGACTTACATCGAATAGATCTCCAAGAAGATCGCGGAGAACTTTGTATTGAGATCCAAAGAGAGAGAAGGAGCCACCTAGCTAATAACTATGGACCCAAAGGTCTCTGGTGAACTACTCACACATTATCGGAGAGGCTATCGTGTTGATGTAGAAGCCCTCCGTGATCGATTCCCCCTCCGGTGGGGCTCCGGAAAAGGCCCCAAGATGGGATCTTGATGTCTACTACACAACCTTCTTCTTGTAGACGTTGTTGGGCCTCCAAGTGCAGATGTTTGTAGGACAGTAGAAAATTTCCCTCAAGTGGATGACCTAAGGTTTATCAATCCGTAGGAGGCATAGGATGAAGATGGTCTCTCTCAAGCAACCATGCAACCAAATAACAAAGAGTCTCTTGTGTCCCCAACACACCCAATACAATGGTAAATTGTATAGGTGCACTAGTTCGGTGAAGAGATGGTGACACAAGTGGTATATGGATAGTAGATAATAGTTTTTGTAATCTGAAAATACAAAAACAGCAAGATAGGAAGTGATAAAAGTGAGCATAAACGGTATTGCAATGATACGAAACAAGGCCTAGGGTGCATACTTTCGCTAGTATAAGTTCCCTCAACAATAATAACATAATTGGATCACATAACTATCCCTCAACATGCAACAAAGAGTCACTCCAAAGTCACTAATAGCGGATAACGAACGAAGAGATTATGGTAGGGTACGAAACCACCTCAAAGTTATTCTTTCCAATCAATCCGTTGGGCTATTCCTATTAGTGTCACAAACAGCCCTAGAGTTCATACTAGAATAACACCTTAAGACACAAATCAACCAAAACCATAATGTCACCTAGATACTCCAATGTCACCTCAAGTATCCGTGGGTATGATTATACCATATGCATCACATAATCTCAGATTCATCTATTCAACCAACACATAGAACCTCAAAGAGTGCCCCAAAGTTTCTACTGGAGAATCACGACGAAAACGTGTGCCAACCCCTATGCATAGGTTCATGGGTGGAACCGCAAGTTGATCACCAAAACATACATCAAGTGAATCACGTGATATCCCATTGTCACCACAGATACGCACGACAAGACATATATCAAGTGTTCTCAAATCTTTAAAGACTCAATCCGATAAGATAACTTCAAAGGGGAGACTCAATCCATTACAAGAGAGTAGAGGGGGAGGAGAAACATAAGATCCAACTATAATAGCAAAGCTTGAGATACATCAAGATCGTGCCAAATCAAGAACACGAGAGAGAGAGAGAGAGATCAAACACATAGCTACTGGTACATACCGTCAGCCCCGAGGGAGTACTCCCTCCTCGTCATGGAGAGCACCGGGATGATGAAGACGGCCACCGAAGAGGGATTGCCCCCTCCGGCAGGGTGCCGGAACAGGTCTAGATTGGCTTTCGGTGGCTACGGAGGCTTCTGGCGGCGGAACTCCCGATCTATTGTGCTCCTCGATCGTTTTAGGGTATATGGAGATATATAGGCGGAAGAAATATGCCAGGGGGGCCACGAGGGGCCCACGAGGGGGAGGGCGCGCCCAGGGGGGTGGGCGCGCCCCCCTGCCTCGTGGCTTCCTCGTAGGTCCCCTGACATGCACTCCAAGTCTTCTGGGCTTCTTCTGATCCAAAAATAAGTTCCGTGAAGTTTCAGGTCAATTGGACTCCGTTTGGTTTTCCTTTTCTGCGATATTCTAAAACAAGGAAAAAACAGAAACAGAAACTGACACTGGGCTCTGGGTTAATAGGTTAGTCCCAAAAATGATTTAAAAGTGTATAATAAAGCCCATAAACATCCAAAACAGTAGATAATATAGCATGGAGCAATAAAAAATTATAGATACGCTGGAGACGTATCAGCATCCCCAAGCTTAATTCCTCCTCATCCTCGAGTAGGTAAATGATAAAAACAGAATTTTTGATGCGGAGTGCTACTAGGCAAAATTTCAATGTATTTCCTCTTAATTGTGGTATGAATATTCAGATCCGGAAGATTCAAGACAAAAGTTCATATTGACATAAAAATAATAATACTTCAAGCGTACTAACTAAGCAATTATGTCTTCTCAAAATAACATGGTCAAAGAAAGTTCATCCCTACAAAATCATATAGTTTAGTCATGCTCCATTTTCGTCACACAAGAATGCTCTCATCATGCACAACCCCGATGACATGCCAAGCAATTGTTTCATACTTTAGTAATCTCAAACCTATAAACTTTCACGCAATATATGAGCGCGAGCCATGGACATAGCACTATGGGTGGAATAGAATATGATGATGGGGGTTATGTGGAGAAGACAAAAAGGAAGAAAGTCTCACATCAACGAGGCTAATCAATGGGCTAGGGAGATTCCCATCAATTGATGTCAATGCAAGGAGTAGAGATTGCCATGCAACGGATGCACTAGAGCTATATAAATGTATTAAAGCTCACCAAAAGAAACTAAGTGGGTGTGCATCCAACTTGGTTGCTCACGAAGACCTAGGGCACTTGAGGAGTCCCATTGTTGGAATATACAAGCCAAGTTCTATAATGAAAAATTCCCACTAGTATATGAAAGTGACAAAACAAGAGACTCTCTATCATGAAGATTATGGTGCTACTTTGAAGCACAAGTGTGGCAAAGGATAGTAGCATTGTCCCTTCTCTCTTTTTCTCTCATTTTTTTGGGCCTTCTCTCTTTTTTATGGCCTTTCTCTTTATTCTTTTTTGGGCCTTCTCCCCCTTTTTTATGGCCTTTCTCTTTTTTTATTCCTCACTTGGGACAATGCTCTAGAAAATGATGATCATCACACTTCTATTTATTTACAACTCAATGATTACAACTCGATACTAGAACAAAGCATGACTCTATATGAATGCCTCCGGCGGTGTACCGGGACTGCGATGAATCAAGAGTGACACGTATGAAATAATTATGAATGGTGGCTTTGCCACAAATACTATGTCAACTACATGATCATGCTAAGCAATATGACAATGATGAATGTGTCATGATAAACGGAATGGTGGAAAGTTGCATGGCAATATATCTTGGAATGGCTATGGGAATGCCATAATAGGTAGGTATGGTGGCTATTTTGAGGAAGATATAAGGAGGTTTATGTGTGAAAGAGCATATCATATCACGGGGTTTGGATGCACCGGCGAAGTTTGCACCAATTCTCAATGTGAGAAAGGGCAATGCACGGTACCGAAGAGGCTAGCAATGATGGAAGGGTGAGAGTGTGTATAATCCATGGACTCAATATTAGTCATAAAGAACTCACATACTTATTGCAAAAATGTAGAAGTCATCAAAAACCTCGGCACTACGCGCATGCTCCTAGGGGGATAGATTGGTAGGAAAAGACCATCGCTCGTCCCCGACCCCCACTCATAAGGAAGACAATCAAATAACACCTCATGTTTCAAATTTGTTACATAATGTTTACCATACGTGCATGCTACGGGACTTTCAAACTTCAACACAAGCATTTCACAAATTCACAACTACTCAACTAGCACGACTTTGATATTATTACCTCCATATCTCAAAACAATCATCAAGCATCAAACTTCTCTTAGTATTCAACACACTCATAAGAAAGTTTTTACTAATCTTGAATACCTAGCATATTAGGATTAAGCACATTACCATGCTATTTAAGACTCTCAAAATAATCTAAGTGAAGCATGAGAGACCAATAGTTTCTATAAAACAAATCCACCACCGTGCTCTAAAAGATATAAGTGAAGTACTAGAGCAAATGACAAACTACTCCGAAAGATATAAGTGAAGATAAATGAGTAGTCGAATAATTATGCAACTATGTGAAGACTCTCTAACATTTAAGAATTTCATATCTTGCTATTTTATTCAAACATCAAGCAAAACTAAATAAAATAAAATGACACTCCAAGCAAAACACATACCATGTTGCGAATAAAAATATAGCTCCAAATAAAGTTACCGATGAGCAAAGACGAAAGAGGGGATGCCTTCTGGGGCATCCCCAAGCTTAGGCTCTTGGTTGTCCTTGAATATTTACTTGGGGTGCCTTGGGCATCCCCAAGCTTAGGCTCTTTCCACTCCTTATTCCATAATCCATCGAATCTTTACCCAAAACTTGAAAACTTCACAACACAAAACTTAAAGTAGAAAACTCCTGAGCTCCGTTAGTATAAGAAAATAAATCACCACTTCAAGGTACTGTAATGAACTCATTCTTAATTTATATTGGTGTTAAACCTAATGTATTCCAACTTATCTATGGTTCATACCCTCCGATACTACTCATAGATTCATCAAAATAAGCAAACAACACATAGAAAACAGAATCTGTCAAAAACAGAACAGTCTGTTGTAATCTGGATCAAACATATACTTCTGGAACTCATACAATTCTCAAATAAATTGATGGACCTGAGGAATTTATCTATTAATCATCTCCAAAAATAATTAACTAAATAGCACTCTCCAATAGAAAATGGCAGCAATTCTCGTGAACACTCAAGTTTCTGTTTTTACAGTAAGATCAACAAGACTTTCCCCAAGTCTTCCCAACGGTTCTACTTGGCACAAACACTAATTAAAAGCATAAAACCACATCTAAACAGAGTCTAGATGAATTATTTATTACTAAACAGGAGCAAAAAGCAAGGAATAAAAATAAAATTGGGTTGCCTCCCAACAAGCGCTATCGTTTAACGCCCCTAGCTAGGCATGATGATTTCAATGATGCTCACATAAAGGATAAGAATTGAAACATAAAGAGAGCATCGTGAAGAACATGACTAGCACATTTAAGTATAACTCACTTCCTATGCATAGGGATTTTGTGAGCAAACAACTTATGGGAACAATAATCAACTAGCATAGGAAGGCAAAACAAGCACAACTTCAGAATTTTAAGCACATAGAGAGGAAACTTGATATTATTGCAATTCCTACAAGCATATATTCCTCCCTCATAATAATTTTCAGTAGCATCATGAATGAATTCAACAATATAACCAGCACCTAAAGCATTCTTTTCATGATTTACAAGCATAGAAATTTTATTACTCTCCACATAAGCAAATTTATTCTGATGAATAATAGTGGGAGCAAACTCAACAAAATAACTATCATGTGATTGAAAATTAAGATCAAGATGACAAGTTTCATGGTTATCATTATTCTTTAAAGAATACGTGTCATCACAATAATTATCATAGATAGGAGGCATGTTTTCATCATAGTAAATTTGCTCATCAAAGCTTGGGGAACAAAAAATATCATCTTCATCAAACATAGCTTACCCAAGCTTGTGGCTTTGCATATCATTAGCATCATAGATATTCAAGGAATTCATACTAACAACATTGCAATCATGCTCATCATTCAATGATTTAGTGCCAAATATTTTAATGCATTCTTCTTCTAGCATTTGAGCACAATTTTCCTTTCCATCATACTCACGAAAGATATTAAAAAGATGAAGCATATGAGGCAAACTTAATTCCATTTTTTTGTAGTTTTCTTTTATAAAATAAACTAGTGATAAAAAAAGAAACTAAAAGACTCGATTGCAAGATCTAAAGATATACCTTCAAGCGCTAACATCGCCGGCGACGGCGCCAGAAAAGAGCTTGATGTCTACTACACAACCTTCTTATTGTAGACGTTGTTGGGCCTCCAAGTGCAGAGGTTTGTAGGACAGTAGAAAATTTCCCTCAAGTTGATGACCTAAGGTTTATCAATCCATAGGAGGCGTAGGATGAAGATAGTCTCTCTCAAGCAACCCTGCAACTAAATAACGAAGAGTCTCTTGTGTCCCCAACACACCCAATACAATGGTAAATTGTATAGGTGCACTAGTTCGGCGAAGAGATTGTGATACAAGTGGTATATGGATAGTAGATAATAGTTTTAGTAATCTGAAAATATAAAAATAGCAAGGTAGCAAGTGATAAAAGTGAGCATAAACGGTATTGCAATGATAGGAAACAAGGCCTAGGGTTCATACTTTCGCTAGTGTAAGTTCCCTCAACAATAATAACATAATTGGATCACATAACTATCCCTCAACATGCAACAAAGAGTCACTCCAAAGTCACTAATAGCGGAGAACGAACAAAAAGATTATGGTAGGGTACGAAACCACCTCAAAGTTATTCTATCCAATCAATCCGTTGGGCTATTCCTATAAGTGTCACAAACAGCCCTAGAGTTCGTACTAGAATAACACCTTAAGAAACAAATCAACCAAAACCCTAATGTTACCTAGATACTCCAATGTCTCCTCAAGTATCTGTGGGTATGATTATACGATATGCATCACAGAATCTCAGATTCATCTATTCAACCAACACATAGAACCTCAAAGAGTGCCCCAAAGTTTCTACCGGAGAATCATGACGAAAACGTGTCCCAACCCCTATGCATAGGTTCATGGGCGGAACCCGCAAGTTAATCACCAAAACATACATCAAGTGAATCACGTGATATCCCATTGTCACCATGGATACGCACGACAAGACATATATCAAGTGTTCTCAAATCTTTAAAGGCTCAATCCGATAAGATAACTTCAAAGGGAAATTCAATCCATTACAAGAGAGTAGAGGGGGAGGAGAAACATAAGATCCAACTATAATAGCAAAGCTCGCGATACATCAAGATGGTGCCAAATCAAGAACACGAGAGAGAGAGATCAAACACATAGTTACTAGTACATACCCTTAGCCCCGAGGGAGATCTACTCCCTCCTCGTCATGGAGAGCACCGGGATGATGAAGATGGCCACCGGAGAGGGATTGCCCCCTCCGACAGGGTGCCGGAACGGGTCTAGATTGGCTTTCGGTGGTTACGGAGGCTTCTGGCAGCGGAACTCCCGATCTATTGTGCTCCTCGATCGTTTTAGGGTATATGGAGATATATAGGCGGAAGAAATACATCAGGGGGGCCATGAGTTGCCCACGAGGGTGGAGGGTGCGCGCAGGGGGTGGGCGCGCCCCCCTGCCTCGTGGCTTCCTCATAGATCCCCTGACATGCACTCCAAGTCTTCTGGGCTTCTTCTGATCCAAAAATAAGTTCCTTGAAGTTTCAGGTCAATTGGACTCCGTTTGGTTTTCCTTTTCTGCGATATTCTAAAACAAGGAAAAAACAAAAACTGGCACTGGGCTCTAGGTTAATAGGTTAGTCCCAAAAATCATATAAAAGTGTATAATAAAGCCCATAAACATCCATAATAGTAGATAATATAGCATGGAGCAATCAAAAATTATAGATACGTTGGAGAGGTATCAGATCTCTTGGGTACAGAAGGTTGCGGCGGTGGAAATAGGGTTTCATGGTGCTCCCGGATGTTTTTGGGGTATATGGGTATAAATAGGAGGAAGAAGTACGTCGGTGGAGCTGCGAGGGGCCCACGAGGGTGGGGGCGCTCCCTCCTGCCTCGTGGCCTCCTCGCTTCTTTCTTGACGTCCACTCCAACTCCTCTGGATCACGTTTGTTCCAAAAATAACTCTCCCGAAGGATTCATTCCATTTGGATTCCGTTTGATATTCCTTTTCCGCGAAACACTTAAATAGGCAAAAAAAAACAGCAATTTGCATTGGGCATTGCGTTAGTGGATTATTCCCAAAAATAATATAAAAGTGCTAGTAAAACCCAATAAACATCCAAAACAGATAATATAATAGTAGGGAACAATCAAAAATTATAGATACGCTGGAGACTTATCAAGCATCCCCAAGCTTAATTACTGCTCGTCCTTGAGTAGGTAAATGATAAAAATAGAATTTTTGATGTGGAATGCTACCTAGCATAATTCTCAATGTAATATTCTTTATTGTGGCATGAATGTTCAGATCCGGAAGATTCAAGATAAAAGTTTAATATAAAAATAATAATACTTCAAGGATACTAATCAAAGTAATCATGTCTTCTCAAAATAACATGGCCAAAGAAAGTTATCCCTAAAAAATCATATGGTCTGGCTATGCTCTATCTTCATCACACAAAATATTCAAATCATGTACAACCCCGATGAAAATCCAAGCAATTGTTTCATACTTTTGATGTTCTCAAAATTTTTCAACTTTCACGCAATACATGAGCGTGAGCCATGGACATAGCACTATATGTGGAATAGAATGGTGGTTGTGGAGAAGACAAAAAGGAGAAGATAGTCTCACATCAACTAGGTGTATCAACGGGCTATGGAGATGCCCATCGATAGATATGAATGTGAGTGAGTACGGATTGCCATGCAACGGATACACTAGAGCTATAAGTGTATGAAAGCTCAACAAAAGAAACTAAGTGGGTATGCATCCAACTCGCTTGCTCACGAAGACCTAGGGCATTTTGAGGAAGCCCATCATTGGAATATACAAGCCAAGTTCTATAATGTAAAATTCCCACTAGTATATGAAAGTGACAACATAGGAAACTCTCTATCATGAAGATCGTGGTGCTATTTTGAAGCACAAGTGTGGTAAAAGGATAGTAACATTGTCCCTTCTCTCTTTTTCTCTCATTTTTTATTTGGGCTTTTTTCTATTTTTTTGTGGCCTCTTTTTTTCTTTTTTTTATTTTTCCTCCGGATCCTCGTCCTGACTTGTGGGAGAATCATAGTCTCCATCATCCTTTCCTCCTTGGGACAATGCTCTAATGATGATGATAATCACACTTCTATTTACTTACAACTCAAGAATTACAACTCAATACTTAGAACAAAATATGACTCTATGTGAATGTCTCTGGCGGTGTACCGGGATATGCAATGGATGAAGAGTGACATGTATGAAAAATTATGAACGGTAGCTTTGCCACAAATACGATATCACCTACATGATCATGCAAGGCAATATGACAATAACGATGTGTGTCATGATAAACGGAATGGTGGAAAGTTGCATGGCAATATATCTCGAAATGGCAATGGAAATGCCATAATAGGTAGGTATGGTGGCTGTTTTGAGGAAGATATAAGGTGGGTGTATGATACTGGCGAAAGGTGCGCGTTATTAGAGAGGCTAGCACTGGTGGAAGGGTGAGAGTGCGTATAATCCATAGGCTCAACATTAGTCATAAAGAACTCACAAACTTATTGCAAAAATCTACTCCCTCCGGCTGGGAAAAGTTGTCCCTGACGACATTTTGTGAAAATCACCTCCCCTTTCTCCCGACAAACTACGCAGCCCTCCCTCCTTCTGCTTCTCTGCTCCGTCGCCTCGCCACGCGCCGGCCGCCTGCTCCGTCGCCTCGCCACGCGCTGGCCGCCTGCTCTGTTGCCTCGCCGCATGTCGGCCGCCTTCTACCCCTCGTTTCGCCGCTTCTTTGCATCCGCACTAGGAGATCAAGAGGGAAGGGATCTCCTTTTCTGTAAAGCTCGTGCCTTGCCGGCTGCGTCGGCGGCGCTCGATGACCCGCTCCTCGTTCTCGAGCACCCCCTCCAGACCTAGAGCTCCGGCGGTGGCGCTCGATGGCCCGCTCCTCGTCCTCGAGCACCTCCTCCAGACCTCGAGCTCCGGCGGCGGTGGCATGGGGAAGACGAAGACTTGCTCCAGCAGCTCATCTTGCTCCTCAAGCTGGTGGGCTGATGATGGAGGACCTGCACTCTTGGCTCCACCAGCGCCGCCACTGCCGCTTCTGCTTCTGCTCCCTGCTCGCCCACAGCGCAGGTCTGTCTTCTGAATTTACAGGTGATGTCTGTCTGTTGAAGCAAGCAGGTGAGCTGATTTTTTGCAGCGATTGGTTTGTGCAGAGATTGGAGGAGGAATGGAGTATTGCAGAGGAATGGATGCTGCTTCTTTTGGTGCAGGTGAGCCATGTATTGGGAGTACGAGTACAGTACTGACGAATTTCAGTTAGCCATGGAGATGGAGTACAGTAGATGAACATACAGTATAGATTCAGTTAGCCTTGCACTTTGCTTGCTTCCAGTATTGGTGAACATACAGTAGATAAACATACAGTATAAATTCAGTATAAACAGTATTGGTGATAATTGAGTTCAGTTGGTGACAAAGTCACTACTTTGTGTACACATTGACTGAATTTAACTTGGAGTACAGCCACTACATTGCTTCTCTGCTTACAAAATTCAGATTGAATTTCACTATCAAAAGAAAAGAAGTGGAGATTAAATGCACAAGCACTTCAGTTGTGTGTTTAGTAAAATTACCAAGTTCAGTAAAATTCAGTCTATGAATTCAGTTTACTGTGTGCTCAATTCTGTGCATCGCTGGGACAGTTTACTGTTCATGAATTGGAGTAGATCTCTGCTTACATGTTTTAGGTAGCATCATCCATGGATGCATTCACTATTTCAATCAACTCCTGTAGATTGGGTTCAGTACAAAATTCAGTTAACTCCTATAGAAAAGAGAGATTCCAACTTAATCAATTTAATTTAGTAGAATTTTTTTCCACCTAGTCCCCCTGTTTCCAGGTCAAAATTGAATGTTGACAGTAGTAGTAAGAGTAGAAGAAGAAGAATTCCAAATAAACTCAAATAAAGTTAGTCAAAAGTGACTATACAAAAATTTAGTCACAAGTTTGCTTTAGTATATGCAATTCGTAATGTTAACTAATTCAAATAAGCTAAGATCAATACCAGAACATGCCAATTATTGATGCTTATTTTTGTTTTCCTCTCTGTAGGAGCAGATTTGCTCCTGATCTTTATTCTACATGAGCAACTTCTTGTTAGTCCTTGTAGTATCCCTGTTGACATTATTCCAAATAAATTCAAATAAAATAAAAATCCAGTCACTAGTGATGGATTTTGCTCAGTAAAATTAACAAGTTCAGTAAACTCAGTCGAAAATTGACAGCAAACTGTTAAGACATCCACATTTTGTTATTTTGGTTAACTGAAAACAAAAGCTATGTGATGCAGGTTTGCATGTGAAGACCTTCACCCTCCGCTCATCATGTAAGCCACTTTGTAATCTTATTGTGCTGTCTTTTCTCTGTCTTTCTGTCAAGAAGGATTTGGGAATGTTTTCAGAGATGTTTTCCTTCTCTCATTTTAGACCATGATCATTTTAATGCTACAGTTCAGAAACAAGGAAATTTAGTTGATGGAAGCACATTCCATGAACATCAAGGAAATTTTAGTAAACTGCAGTAGGATTTTCCAAGTTAGTGCTTGCAAAATTTGTCACTGTCAACTGAAACATGAATGTATGTTTTCATTTTCCAAACTAGTGCTTGCAAAATTTGCAAGCATTGTTATTTTATTTTATTTCTTTGTACAATATGGCAGTAGAGACCATGGCAGTAGAGACCATAACAGTAGTGACCATGACAGTACTGAACATATACTCTCCTGAATTTTTTATGCTCCTACTCCACTTTATGAGTTTTTTTAAACTGCCAAATGACAATTTACTGAAGATGCAGAGAAGATGCTAGTAGTATCTCTCACAAGTTAACTTAATCTTGGAAAGTTCATTTATGTGCTCACATTCGATCGTGTGTAATAGTTCTACGAAGGTAATCTTGTAGAGAATAGGCTTAACAACCCTGCTTTTATACATAGTTTATTTTTATGCTCAATAGACCAGCAACATGACTCTACTTCTGTATGTTGTGTAATTAATTAACCCAGAGTAAGAATCTTGGAAAGTTGGAAGGCCTATCTGCATGAAGAAAAACTACAAGTGAATGCCCACCATTTTGAAAGATTTTCCTCCTGTGGGTGCTCTGACAGCTCAAAAAAAAGTGATGACATATTAAATTCCTGAATAATGCTCTTTTATCTTGAGGAAATTGACAGCAACAGTAGATCAGAAATTGCTTCTACTCTAGGTGAGGTTCAGAAGTTATCCAAAGATTCAGTTAACTGATGAACTTTGGACATTGAGGGACACATCCAGTTAACTTCTGTGTTAACTGAATCTTTTTTGCAACATTTCTGCAGAGTACTCTCACCGGCAGCATGATCAATTGTGTTTGAAATTAATGAACAAGTGCAGGGATCAGAAAATGGAGTTTCTTCTCACCGGCAGCATGATCAATTGTGTTTGAAATTAATGAACAAATGCAAGGATCAGAAATTGGAACTTCTTCTCAGCGGCAGCAGAACAAGTAGGGTAGCTCCGGCCAGCAGCACGAGCAGGCCCGCCTGGGAGGAGCAGCAACTTGCAGACGAGTAGCAGGTCGAGGAGAGGAGTGGGGGAGATGACAGGGGCCTCGAGGTTGAGGATGAGCTTCCATTCCAGGCCTGCCAGGAGCTCTAGGTCCAGGCGCTCGAGACCCAGGCGTGCGCAGGTCCTGGCGGCGGCGCAGGCCCTGGCTGGCGGGAGGGGATAGCGGCGCAGCCCTGGGCGGCGGAAGGGGTGACGGCGGGAGAGGATGGCGGCGGTGCAGCGCCATTCAGCCGTGGAGCCGCCGCCCGTCGAGGTGGTCGCCGCAGAGGAGCAGGTGGACAGCACAGCTCGCCTCGGGCGGCGCAGGTGGGCGCGGGCAGTGTTGGTTCACAGCGGTGGTGCGGCTCGCCTCGTGTGGCGTAGGTGGGCACGGGCGGCGGTGGTTCACAGCGGCGGCGCAGGTCGTGGCCGTCGTCACGCGCTCGGCCCTATGACGGGTGCCGACGGTGGCTTGGGCGGCAGACGGAGAAAGGAGGAAGAAGCAACCGGGGGCTGATTAGCAAGAGATTTGAAGATGAAAGGTTTTTTTTTTGCAAATTTGAAAATGAACTAAGCGCTGGACAACTTTCCAGGACGGAGGGAGTATTAGTTATCGAAACGAAGTACTACGCGCATGCTCCTAGGGGGATAGATTGGTGGGGTGTTGTCGGCCGCACCCTCGAGGGTGTTCTGACGTACCTCGAGGGCGGCAACGACCCGCCGTTGGCATACCCCCCGACGAGGGCGGCCGCCACGGCCACGGCTAGCCGCCGACGCAACGGGCAATGGTTGCCCAGGAGGTTCGGCGCCTCCTCTTCTTCCTCCTCATCACGCTCTTCTTCGCACTCCTCTGGCTCTCCGGTATTGCTCGGCGTCAAGGCCGAGCCCGCGGCGGAGATGCCGCTCGGCCGGCACACTCGCAGTGCCGGCATCATCATCAACGAGGGCGGACGGTGCGCCTCCTCATCGGCTCCTCCTCCGTGCTTTGTCAAGCCCAAGACGGAGCCGGGGCTCGTGCCGGTGAAGACGGAGCCTGGCCTCCTCCCCGCGGTGAAGACGGAGCATGGAGGCGATGTTGAGCTCGACGATGACGCGGTCGTGGAATGGGCGCGCGCAGACTCCCTGAAGATGGCGAGGGAGCGCCAGTGTGCCGTCCTGCAGCGATTCGCGCAGCGCCGCCGGGGCCGCAACGAAGGAGTCGTCATCTTCATCGAGGACAGCGACGACGATGACGCGCCACCGCCACCAGTCCGTGTTGGCGACGCCGGTCAGGGGTCCACCAGGGATGGCCGCATCAAGGAGGAGAAGCCCGACGACGGCGGCGGCGGCAAGGATGACGCCGACGATGGTGACTACTCCGCGTTCAGCCAGTTTCTTTTATAATTAGATATATCATGTAATAAAAATCCGCGACTATTATGTAATATATGCCGAACTTCGCCGAACTTTGCCAAAATTTGCTATATTTTTGCCTTTTTTGAACGCGCCTGGGGCGGCCCTGGGGGGCGGCGGCTGGGGACCAACTCAACCCCAGGCCGATTTTTTGCACCGGCTCACTCCCAGGCGGCGATTTTAGGCGCCCCCTGGGGGCCAACGGCTGGAGATGCTTTAACATATCATGATAATATGATCAACATACACAATTCATATCTTTCTAGATCCGAATAGACCATTTCATACCTTGCTGGTCCTCTAGTTGTTTTTTAACATGGCCGAGCTCTTCCTCGGCCCGCTCCAAACTCTGCTTCAGTTTAGAAACTTCGGCAGAATGAGAGGTCGCAGCCAGCATCGACGCCTGGAGATATATTGGTTAGTCTCTTGCGAAAATTATTTGATCCTACGTCCGATTTCTCTTTTTGAGCACCGGACAGTGTATCAGGGCAACTGTCTATACTATGATATTCTTTTTTGCATAAATTACGTCACATACCTCAAAGCCTGTCAGAAGGCTGGTGCAGGCTCCGGTCAGTCCGCTCTTAGCGGACTGAACCCTCTCAACCACTGTACCCGTGATGGTACGGTGTTCTTCAACAATGGAAGCACTTTGCAGTGCTACTAGTAAAGTATCCCGTGCCTCTGGATGGACAGAGGACACCGGCGGAATAGGTGCACCCCCTTCTCGCGAAGGAGGCTGCTTGCCTGATTCCGGAGCCGTATGGGCCTTCGGAATGGTGTTTGGCTGGGGGCCGAATTAGACATGGCCCCCATCGCCAATCCCCGGGGGGATTTGCTCCCCCGTGTGTCCGGCGGCCGAGGTCTCGCCTTTCTGGCGCCACCCTGACGGCCTCCTATTCCTCTCCCTGGCTGGGGAAGGTCCTTCGGGACAAAACCTCGGTGTCGTCCGTGGCCTTGGGAGAGGAGGCTGCCGGAAGTGACCCGCTATCCATCACCTTTGGATCCAGCGAGTTCCCCAAAGATGAGGATCGCTGGGTGATGACCCAAAAGTATAGGGTATCTATCGTAGTCCTTTCGATAAGTAAGAGTGTCGAACCCAACGAGGAGCAGAAGGAAATTATAAGCGGTTTTTAGCAAGGTATTCTCTGCAAGCACTGAAATTATAGGTGACAGATAGTTTTGTGATAACATAATTTGTAACGAGCAACAAGTAACAAAAGTTAATAAAGTGCAGCAAGGTGGCCCAATCCTTTTTGTAGCAAAGGACAAGCCTGGACAACTTCCTATATAGAGAAAAGCGCTCCCGAGGACACATGGGAATTATCGTCAAGCTAGTTTTCATCACGTTCATATGATTCGCGTTCGGTACTTTGATAATTTGGTATGTGGGTGGACCGGTGCTTGGGTGCTGCCCTTACTTGGACAAGCATCCCACTTATGATTAACCTCTATTGCAAGCATCCACAACTACAACAAAAGTATTAAGGTAAACCTAACCATAGCATGAAACATATGGATCCAAATCAGCCCCTTACGAAGCAACGCATAAACTAGGGTTTAAGCTTCTGTCACTCTAGCAACCCATCATCTACTTATTACTTCCCAATGCCTTTCTCTGGGCCCAAATAATGGTGAAGTGTCATGTAGTCGACGTTCACATAACACCACTAGAGGAGAGATAACATACATCTCATCAAAATATCGAACGAATACCAAATTCACATGACTACTAATAGCAAGACTTCTCCCATGTCCTCAGGAACAAACATAACTACTCACAAAGCATATTTATGTTCATAATCAGAGGGGTATTAATATGCATATATGATCTGAACATATGATCTTCCACCAAATAAACCAACTACCATCAACTACAAGGAGTAATTAACACTACTAGCAACCCACATGTACCATCCCGGACTTAGAGACAAGAATTGGATACAAGAGATGAACTAGAGTTTGAGAGGACATGGTGCTGGTGAAGATGTTGATGGAGATTGCCCTCTCCCGATGAGAGGATCGTTGGTGATGATGATGGCGATGATTTCCCCCTCCCGGAGGGAAGTTTTCCCGGCAGAACACATCCGTCGGAGCCCTAGATTGGTTCCGCCTCGTGGCTGCGAGTCTCGTCCGGAAAGATGGCTTATGATTTTTTCCTCATCGAAAGACTCCATATATCAGAAGATGGGAATCGAAGGGCCACCAGGGGGCCCACGAGGCAGGGGGCGTGCCTAGGGGGGTAGGGCGTGCCCCCACCCTCGAGGGCAGGGTGTGGGCCCCCTATGGAACTTCTTGCTCTCAATATTTTTTATATATTCTGAAAATGACTTCCGTGAAGTTTCGGGACTTTTGGAGCTGTGCAGAATAGGTCTCTAATATTTGCTCCTTTTCTAGCCCAGAATCCCAGCTGCAGGCATTCTCCCTCTTTAAACCTTGTAAAATAAGAGAGAATAGGCATAAGTATTATGACATAATGTGTAATAACAGCCCATAATGCAATAAATATCGATATAAAAGCATGATGCAAAATGGACGTATCAACTCCCCCAAGCTTAGACCTCGCTTGTCCTCAAGCGAAAGCCGAAATCGAAAAATATGTCCACATGTTTAGAGATAGAGGTGTCGATAAAAATAAAATACGAACATGAGGGCATCATGATCATTCTTAGAAGAACAACTTATATAATTCTTGTCATATGATCTCTTATGCTAGAGTAATAATTCAATCACAATTTCAAGTATGAATCGTAAACTTCATTGAAAACTAACAAACTATAATCTCAGTCATTGGAGCAATTGCAATTTATCATAACATAGGAAAGAGTCAATATAAGAGCTTTTCAGCAAGTCCACATACTCAACTATCATATAGTCTTTCACAATTGCTAACACTCACGCAATACTTATGGGTATGGAGTTTTAATCGGACACAGAGAAAGATAGGGGCTTATAGTTTTGCCTCCCAACGTTTTACCTCAAGGGTAATGTCAACAATAATAGTTCATGAAGACTCACATCCAATTAGCTATATATATCAGGATCTTTCCAACATGATGTGCTTGCCAAAAGATAAAATTTAAAAAGGAAGGGTGAAGATCACCATGACTCTTATGCAAGGAAGGAGATAAAAGTAAAAGATTGGCCCTTCGTAGAGGGAAGCAGAGGTTGTCATGCGCTTTTATGGTTGGATGCACTAAATATTAATGCGAAAAAACGTCACTTTATATTGCCACTTGTGATATGGACCTTTATTATGCAGTCTGTCGCTTTTATTTATTCCATATCACACGATCGTATAAAGCTAATTTTCTCCCACACTAATAAGTCATACATATTTAGAGAGCAATTTTTATTGCTTGCACCGATCCATAGGTAGGTATGGTGGACTCTCATGGCAAAACTGGTTTAAGGGTGTTTGGAAGCACAAGTAGTATCTCTACTTGGTGCAAAGAATTTGGCTAGCATGAGGGGGAAAGGCAAGCTCAATCATGTTGGATGATCCATGCCAATATAATTTATCTCAGATGTAAGGAAACATAACCCATTACGTTGTCTTCCTTGTCCAACGTCAACTCTTTAGCATGTCATATTTTAATGAGTACTCACAATCATAAAAGATGTCCAAGATAGTATATTTATATGTGAAGACCTCTCTTTCTTTATTACTTCCTATTAATTGCAACGATGACCAAAACTATGTTTGTCAACTATCAAGAACTTTTATTCATCATACTCTTTCTATGTGAGCTCATTACTCTCCATAAGATCCATATGATCTCTTTTATTTCTTTTTATTCTTTCTCTTTTATTTTATTCCTTCCAGATCATGGCAAAATAATCAAGCCCTTGACTCAACACTAATCTTTATTATATAGCTCAGGGACTCGATTACATAGAAGGATCATAAAGCAAAACTCACAACTAGATCATACTAAAAACTTTTATTCTACTAGATCAAGATATTATCAAAAGGATCGAACTAAGAAAAGTGGTAAAAATAAAAGTGATGGTGATACGATACCGGGGCACTCCCCCAAGCTTGGCAGTTACCCAGGGGAGTGCCCATACCCGATACTAAATTCTTCTTTGTTGGTGGAGAGGGTGGAGTTGTTGATGACGTAGGCTTCTACCTTAATTTGCGCTTGAGGACATAATTTTGATCCCTTAGGTCATCGATCTCTGGCTCAAGGCTTAATATCTTCTTGCATAATTCCTGTTTGTTTTCCTGCAAGAGGCGAAAAGGGATAAACTCGATCTTAAGTTTCTTTGCTGTATCAGGGAGGCTTGAATTTTTGAACTCCATATGCATGTCCCCAGGTTGAGGTAATGGGACTTCATCTTCATCTGAACTTGTCTCCTCCTTTCCCGTGGGTTCATAGTCCTCTTCTTCTTCCGTAGTCCAACCACAATGCTCCACGTCCCCATAGACCTTAGGATCTACAAGATAATCAGCCACATAGCTTTCTCCTTCCGAATCCTGGGACGACATATTGCTCTAATCTGCAGCAGAAACAGCTCGAAACAAGAACATGAGATTTTTGCGTGATATTGTGGTCAAAACTTTTGGGAGATTATATAATGAATTTTTACCGACCAAAATACGTGACGTGTAAGAAAACGGAGTCCGGAGAGCACACAAGGTGCCCACGAGGTAGGGGGCGAGCCCCCCACCCTTGTGGAGCCCTCGTGTCCTTCCCGGACTGCTTATTATTTTCCTATTTTTCTAAATATTCCAAAATGCAAGAAAATTGCCATTAGAATTGTTTTGGAGTCGGTTTACTTACCGTACCACATACCTATTCCTTTTCAGAGCATGAAACGTCTTGGAAAGTGTCCCTTATGTATTCCTCCGGGGTTACGATTTCAATAACATTGGTTTCAACATTTATAGGATTACATGAGATATAATGTTTAATTCTTTA
Source organism: Triticum aestivum (assembly GCF_018294505.1). NCBI lineage: Eukaryota > Viridiplantae > Streptophyta > Magnoliopsida > Poales > Poaceae > Triticum > Triticum aestivum. Next base: position 741,191,742 of record NC_057812.1, read on the forward strand.
ACCGTTCACCACCTTCGGATTTGTGCCTTCGAAGTTGTTGATTTTTATGGCACAGGAACGATAGACCTCCTCGATAACGTAAGGACCTTCCCATTTAGAGAGCAGTTTTCCTGCAAAAAATCTTAAATGAGAGTTGTATAGCAATACATAATCACCTACATTAAACTCACGCTTTTGTATTATTTTCTCATCCCATCTTTTAACGTTTTCTTTAAACAACTTGGCATTCTCATAGGCTTGGGTTCTCCATTCATCGAGTGAGCTAATGTCAAATAACCTTTTCTCACTAGCGAGTTTGAAATCATAATTGAGCTCTTTAATAGCCCAATAAGCCTTATGTTCTAGTTTGAGAGGTAAGTGACATGCTTTTCCATAAACCATTTTATACGGAGACATACCCATGGGATTTTTATATGCGGTCCTATAGGCCCATAATGCATCATCAAGTTTATTGGACCAATTCTTTCTAGATCTATTAACTGTCTTTTGCAAAATTAATTTGAGTTCTCTATTACTCAATTCTACTTGACCACTAGACTGTGGGTGATAAGGAGATGCAATTCTATGATTAACATCATACTTAGCAAGCATTTTACGAAAATCACCATGAATAAAATGTGAACCACCATCAGTCATTAAATATCTAGGGACTCCAAACCTCAGAAAAATAACTTCTTTAAGCATCTTAATAGAGGTGTTATGATCAGCACTACTAGTTGGAATAACTTCGACCCATTTAGTAACGTAATCAACAGCAACAAAAATATGTGTGTATCCATTGGAGGCAGGAAAAGGTCCCATATAATCAAAGCCCCAAACATCAAATGGTTCAATAACAATTGAATAATTCATAGGCATTTTTTGACGTCTAGTAATATTACCTATTCTTTGACATTCATCACAAGACAAGACAAACTTACGGGCATCTTGAAGAGAGTAGGCTAATAAAAACCGGATTGCAATACCTTATGTGCAGTTCTGTCTCCAGCGTGGTGTCCTCCATAAGCCTCGGAGTGACACTTGCATAGGATCTGTTCCTGTTCATGCTCAGGTACACAACGCCTAATAACACCATCTACTCCTTCTTTATAAAGATGTGGGTCATCCCAAAAGTAGTGTCTCAAATCATAGAAGAACTTTTTCTTTTGTCGGTATGTGAAACTAGGTGGTATAAACTTAGCAACAATGTAATTAGCATAATCAACATACCATGGAGCAGTGTGAGAAGCATTTATGACATTTAATTGTTCATCAGGAAAGCTATCATCAAAAGGTAGTGGGTCATCAAAAGCATTTTCTAACCTAGACAAGTTATCTGCAACGGGGTTCTTGGCTCCCTTTCTATCAATAATATGCAAATCAAATTCTTGTAGCAAGAGAACCCATCTAATAAGTCTAGGTTTAGCATCTTTCTTTTCCATAAGATATTTAATAGCATCATGATCCGTGTGAATAGTTACTTTAGAATCGACAATATAAGGTCTGAACTTATCACAAGCAAATACAACTGCTAAGAATTCTTTTTCGGTAGTAGCATAATTTCTCCGAGCATTGTCTAGAGTTTTACTAGCATATTGAATAACATTAAATTTCTTATCAACTCTTTGCCCTAGAACAACACCTACGGCATAATCACTAGCATCACACATAATTTCAAAGGGTAAATTCCAATCAGGTGGCTGAACAATAGGTGCAGAGATCAATGCTTTCTTAAGTATTTCAAATGCTTCTACGCAATCATCATAAAAAAATGGTGTATCTTTTTGTAATAAATTAGTCAGAGGCCGAGAAATTTTTGAGAAGTCCTTAATGAACCTCCTATAAAAACCGGCGTGAGCAAGGAAACTTCTTATACCTTTGATGTCCTTGGGACATGGCATCTTTTCAATAGCATCAACCTTAGATTTGTCAACTTCAATACCTCTTTCAGAAACTTTATGCCCCAAGACAATACCTTCATTAACCATAAAGTGGCACTTCTCCCAATTCAAGACAAGGTTAGTTTCTTCACATCAACTCGATCAAAGTTGCTTAAGCAATCATCAAAATAGGATCCATAAACGGAGAAATCATCCATGAATACCTCACATATCTTTTTACAAAAGTCAGAGAATATAGCCATCATGCGTCTTTGGAAGGTAGCAGGTGCATTACATAAACCAAAAGGCATACATCTATAAGAAAAAGTACTGAACGGGCAAGTAACAGTGGTCTTAGATTGATCATCAGCTGACACAGATATTTGAGAGAAACCAGAATAACCATATAGAAAGCAAAAATGTGTATGCTTGTATAATCTTTCTAGCATTTGATCAATAAAAGGCAAGACTTAATGATCTTTCTTAGTAGCCTTATTTAATTTGCGAAAATCAATTACCATCCTATAACATGTAATAATTCTTTGCGGAATCAATTCATCTTTATCATTAGGAACGACAGTAATACCTCCCTTTTTAGGAACACAAATCAATTACCATCCTATTTGTTATACTCTTATTTTATGTTGAGATAGCATGGAATTGATGCTTCGAAAATCCATGGTTCCTAAGCATTGTAGATCTGTTTCTTCGATCTTGGTAGTTTGCGGCAATACTCCGCAATTAGCTTCCAGAAATAGTTTTTCTTAGTGAAAATAGTTTATTCTTTTTTATGTTTATGGTATACTCACAATATCATATGTTCATATTAGCCAAGATTTTTCTGTAATATATTTTTTCTTCGATAATTGTAAGTGTGTGCAGCTTCAATTCAATTTTTTTGCTTCAACCGCTATCAGACAAAAATGTATGATGTATGCTTCAACCACTGGTAGTGTGTAATTCAACAATTACCGTTTGTTGCTTCTGCTAGTAAATTTTATTGTAGAAACATTTACTTAAATTATATGCTTCTATTCAACTTCATTATTGTTTCTAAATTCTAGTTTTCATGGTTCGGTCATACACATATTTTCCGTAGTAAATCACTGACCATACCTTGGCTTCTACTCTTTTTTTCCCAGGTATACCTTTTTTTAGGGATTCCCATGTATACCTTTGCTTCTACTATTCCAACAAACCAGTTACTGGTTCAACCAGAATCTTGTTTTTGCTTCAAGCAATTTGAAGTAATTTAGTTGCTGTTTTGGTGAGCTTATGCATGCAACTCTTTTTTTTTTCTGGTGTAGACAGTGCACTGCTTGTTATTCTCGGTGGAGTCTATGTTTGGCATTACACGGCATTCTGGACATCATCGGACGTGCAACAGAGGACGATGTTAGCCAAACGGAAGTTAGGAGAGATGTTGTTACATGAACGGGTTTAGGGACTTATGAATTGCAATCTCAATTTTCTGGGAAACATATGTAATCAATAGAAAATTAGGATTTCTATGTTCGCCCGAAACAAATTGTGTTATATTTCAATCCGGTGGATGGGAACAAAATTTGATTCATGGTAAACAAAATGTACGGAACAATGGATGCCACTTTTTGTTAGATGGAAGCAAATCTCAGTTCGGTGGAAGCAATTTTTCTGGGATAGAGACGCCATCTTTTCTGTTTCAATTTGAATTAAATGATGTAACTTTGTTTTTTTTTCGAATCCCGATGTAACTTTGTTGGATGAGCAATAAACACAGAGAGGTTTTCCCGTTAAAAAAAAGTACCATAACAATCGATGCCACTTTTTGGTACAATTCTAATTCATTTCTAAGGATTTTTTTTTATTTTGATAGGAACACGATTATAATATGCTGGAAGCACAGTTTTCTTTTCACAGAAACACAATTGTAATATGTCCGAAGCACAAGGAGAAGAAAGGTCTGAAAGAGATATCAGGATTAATTATAACGAAGGAGTGAATTAAGGAAGCAAACTGGCAAATTAGGAAGCATTTAATTAACAAAATAAATCAGCCGTACTGTCCGGGAGCAGTTATAACGAACGAGCGAATTAAGGAAGCAAGCCGGCAAATTAGGAAGCATTCAATTAAGAAAATAGACCAGCAAATCTCACGCTCGGCTGGCCCAGATCGGACGTCCTCCCTGCACCGGATCAGACGGCTTGCCACTATAGTCTTCTGTAGTCTGATGAGTAGTGGTGCCCAATAAAATTTGGAGTTAGGCCTTGTAAACATGGATGGAGTACTAGTACCTTACATTTGGCAACTTAATTAATCTCGCTTTGATTGAGTACCTAACATTTGGTAACTTATAATCTCGATTCGCCACCGGACAACAGATCGTAGGCATTTACTGTGATTGGACCATGCAGGCGTCTCCAATTTATTCTTTTGTGGGATCAGCAAATGATTTAGCCATTAATTGATTTGCTCCCCAATGGCGTCTATATATATCCAAGCGCGAGGAAAGGGCTCCACCATTGCAACCATCAGCTCACGAAGAGTTGCACCAGCCGTAAAGACCGATCCAATATGAAGATAACAGTGCTGACGATCTTGCTCCTCATCGGATGCCTCGCAGCTATCGCACAGTGTAAGCATGCATATACCACACCAACACCAATACTACCATTCTTTTTACTACAACCATATATGTATGTGTCATATTATTAACGAATATGTAAGATTTGTTTGATGCAACAGGTCGATTGGTGGCTGGAAGGAGGAGCTATGTAGTAGTGGATCGTGTCGGAGCTACAATGGTGGCCGTCAACGCAACCTCATCGGACGAGAGCAAGCTTACTGTAAAATTCTGCGTCAAGAGCCAATGTAAACCCGGGAAGGACCCTGATTTGGAAACCTGTTTTTGCTGCCGGAGTCTAAAGGGTAGTCCATGCTTCTTTTCGGACGATGAGTGCAAGAGCAAGTGTCCTGCCTGTGACCCCGTGTGCCCCCCTCCACCGGCCAACACTGATGAACAAATGCAGCGTGTAGAAATCAAAACTTAATTAGTCTATTTGTTTTGTGAACCAAATGAATTTTATGGAAATAAACATACAAATGTGAGAAAAACAATGAAGTCCTTGAGCTATATGCATTCTTTTGGCCATTTTGCGACCATTTTATTCATGGCGTGGGCATCAGATTTATATTCTGCGTATTTATTTGTTCAGTAGAAAGATGCAATCATTTTCTCTACATTATTTGAACGTGGTATAAAGTCCTGCTGCTGTATCTTACTTTGGTTAGGTGATTTCCTTGCATTTTCTCAATGTATTCATGACCTCGTCATATTTTTACGGGCAAAAAATGTGGATCCGCTCTCCAAACGTCGATCAGTCCATACCAGATCCCGTCAACGACCATCATCCCACGATGCCCTCTGCACGAGTCGTCGAGCTAGAGCATATTCCAATCGGCTCATATCCAGCTTATGCATGTATCAGAATTATTCATGTATATCCGGCGGCCGGCACGACGGCCATGGCCAAGTGAGTCGAGGATCGACGGGCCGTCCTTGTCGCGGGCAGCGAGACATGAAACTAGCCATGTGATGAATCCAAACAATCTCTAATCGCTAATGAGCGAACTAATTAAGCGACGGCTGCTTGCGAGAGAACTGCTCGCCGGCAGGAAGTGTGCTCCTGGACAATGGACAATGACAAAGTGAGCCCACCTGGTCGTGGGTCAAGCACTTCCTCCACGGTTTCTCCGTCGTGAGCTAGAACCGTTCTCGCCGTCAAGCACATGCAAACTTCCCGGCAGCACATCTTTCAAGTTCAATCAAAACGCGTGGTGTGGAGACGCAGGGCACGCGGTGGAAATGCAAGCTGTACACCATGATCTGCAGCGGCGGGGTTGGCTGCACACTTGATTCTTCCCGGTGGAAATGCGAGCCTTGGACTGACTGCACACTTGATTCTTCCCGGTTGCTACGCTGCGTGAGAGCCACGGCTGGCTGGCTGGCTACTGGCGTCGTGGACCATTCATTCATTCGTTCTTCCTGCTACCGTGCTAGTACGTACGTGCAGTGGCCACTAAGTAACTAATTGCGACGCTGGCTAGACCAAATCCAGCGACCAAAATAGCACTACTTTCTTCAACCCCTTTTTTTTATTTGTTTCCTTTGTGATTGATGACAGGCCTTGTCTCTGGATGTTAGAGAGACTGGACGTCACCTTTCTGTTGCAACGTACTCGCTCCATTCCTAAAAATATGTTTTTTTAGAGATTTCAATACGAACTACACAAGGATTTACAGACATATTTTTGAATGTAGATTCACTCATTTTGCTTTATATGTAGTCCGCATTGGAATGTCTAAAAAGACTTAGAGCCTCTCCAACAGGCGCCGAACGCGCCGCGCGCTAAAAACTACTTTGCCGCGCACCCATCGCCTGATTTGGCGCGGCGTGAAGCGCTGGCTCCAGCAGCCGCGCTAAAAATGCAGCGCGCGCGACTCTCGCACAAACAACATATGCATTCCAGAACAGAAGCAAAAAGATCAAACACAAACAAAAATAAATCAAAATAAATAGTTTAATTTTGTTATTACAACTCAAACAAACAGTTTATCGTGCAATACAACAAATAGTGCAATAAACAGAACAAATAGTTCAACAATACAATATCGAACGCACAAATCATGATGCTCTTTGTCGTCCATTCCATGCCCACCACTCCTCAATGAGATCCTTCTGAAGATCATTATGCGATGCGGGACCTCGAATGGCATGATAGGAGGCAACAAAACGGGCCACCCTTTCAGCCCACTCGCACGAGATGTCCCAAGAGCTCATACTGAGAGTAGTCTACATCTTGGCCACGCTCATTCTCGATGATCATGTTATGCATGATCACACAAGCGTGCATGATGTACCAAAGCATTTTCTGATCCCAAAATCTAGCCGGTCCTCTCACAATAGCAAATTGGGCTTGCAAAATCCCAAAAGCTCTCTCCACATCTTTTCTAGCAGCCGCCTGAGCATTGTGGAAATCAAGATTTTTCTTACCTTCCGGCTTTTTCAGCGGCTTCACAAAGGTTTGCCACTTTGGATAGATGCCATCTATTAGATAATAGCCATAGTTGTATGTACGACCATTTGCTACAAACTGCACTGCTGGCAAATCACCATTTGCAATCTTACTCATCATTGCTGGCCGGTTGACAACATTGATTTCATTCAAAGATCCAACCATTCCAAAGAATGCATGCCAAATCCAAGTCTCTTGATCGGCCACCGCTTCAAGGATTGTAGTGGAACCCTTTTTTTGGCCATGGAATTGCCCATGCCATGCCTTTGGACAATTCTTCCAACTCCAATGCATGCAATCTATTGAGCCAAGCATACCAGAAAAGCCGCGAGCTTTGTTCATCTCCAATAGCCTTGCGGCGTCTTAGCATTGGGAGATCTCAAATACTCCTGCCCAAACATTTGCACAATTCCGACTGCGAAGCGCTTGACACACATGATGGCTTGGCTCTCACCCATAGCCAAGTAATCATCAACTAAATCAGCCGGGATACCATATGCCAACATACGTAAAGCGGTTGTCACCTTCTGAAAGGTGTTATGCCCGAGCTCTCTGGCGACATTCCTCCTTTGCTAAAAAAACCGGGCATGGCTCGCTAGTTGCTCTGCAATGCACCTGAACAACTGGGTGCTCATCCTAAACAGGCGACGAAAGTACGACTCCAGGTATGTGGGATTCTCCATGAAATAGTGCCTCATCAGTCTGTTATGGGCATCAATCCTATCACTCCAAATTTTCTGCCGACCCATAACCGAACCACCGTGCTTCGGTTTTTTATTGATGTGCATAGCTAGGACCATTGCAAGATCCTTCTCCTCTTCCATATCAAATTCTTCTTCGAAAGAATCATACGATGAACTCATCTACAATGTTCAATACTATGCTATAAAAACTACAATCAACATGCACCAAATTCATGAAGTTTGAGCAATACATACCTTGCAGGCGTTTTGTCGAACACCTTGCGGGCGCCGAGCGGCAGCGAGCGTCTGGGAGCTGTTCGTCGGAGGACGGACGCGCGCGAGGGGCGGCGGTGACTAGAGGGGGGCGGAGGAAGCCACCGCGGCGCGGGCATAGCCGGGGAAGCATTGGAACGGTCGCCGGATGGCGCGGGCGGCGGCGGCGCCACTGTTGGAGAGGGGGGGGGGGTGAGTTGAGAGCGAATGCGCGAGACTACAGCGCGCGGGAGCAGGCGCAGCAAATAAGCGGCGCGAGATGCAGTTTCGGCCCGTGCGCGTTGTTTTTGTGCGCCCGCTGGAGCCACTATACCGGTTGCGCGCGCGCTAAAATGGGCAATTTTTCGGCGCGACGCTAGTTTGGTGCTGCTGTTGGAGATGCTCCTATATTTGGAAATGGGGGGAGCAAATCATGTGCACCGATGGATGGGAAAATATGAGAAGGACCTCTCATTTCCTCCCTCATGGCCGTCGCCTTAGCAGAGAAAAGGAAACGAGTTAGGAAACTCTTGAATCAAGAAACAAGGGGACATGCATGAAAGAATCAGTACTGAAACTAGTGGTGGTAAAAAAGGATGAAAGGTGTCCAAGTGGTTGATGAAGGAGCCGAACGAATACAATCAGGATGGAGCTAGGCTCATGATTATTCAGTTTCCATGTGTACAGCGGATCAGTTAGTGACTGAATTGTCCAAATCACGCGTCAGTACCATCTTCAGCTAGGCTAAGAATTGTCCAAATCACGTATCAGGTGGAGGTATTGTGGATAGCTACTAATGCTTGTCCAAATTAACGGCCTATGCGACCCAAGACTCTTTTTTCCCTAGGGTTACGCCTAGGGTTTTCCTGTCCTCAGGGGCGCCGCCGTCGTGTGTTGTTGCCTATCGCAAACCGCCGTCGTGTGTTGTTACGCCTAGTTCAATGCTATAACTCGGGAGTTTGTCATAAACCTAACAAATTTCGGTCTCCTTACATGTCTTGATGATTTATTATGTCCTTAGAACGGTTTACTTTGACGATCACTGTTTGATTACCATAGTTCATTAGGAAAGCTTGTAATGGTTTTTCAACCATCGGCAAGTTAGTTAAAATTTCTCGAAGCCATTCTGCTTCAACTGTTGGTGTGTCTAATGTTGTGAGTTCTGCTTTCATTGTTAACTTTGTTAGGATGGTCTGCTTGCAAGACTTCCAGGAAACAACAGCACCATTTAGTGTAAGCACATAACCACTTGTGGCTTGAAGCTCATCACCATCATATATCCAATTCGCATCACTATAATCTTCCAGTACTCTTGGATACCCCGTATAGTGAAGTCCATAACTCGCAGTTCCTTTCAGATAGCACATTATTCTCTCAAGTGCCTGCCAATGAACATCTCCTGGGTTCGAAAGAAACCGGCTTAGTTTGCTCACAGCAAACGAGGTGTCAGGCTTCATATCAAAAGTTTACTCAGAAAATCTCAATTGATCCTTTGTTTCTCCTTTGTTCTTTCAAATCAACACACTTAGATGATAAGGTGTCGGAGAAGGTCTACAATCCGAATATCCGAAGCAATCGAGAACATTCTCCACATAGTGAGACTATAAGAGAGTAATCCCACCATCATCACCTCTCAAAAGTTTGATGTTCAAGATAACATCAGCTACTCCAAGGTCTTTCATCTCAAAGTTTTGATTCAGAAAATCTTTCACTTCCTCAATGACCTTAAGATTTATTCCAAAAATAAGGATGTCGTGAACATACAAACCCTATAACTCCCTCGCCCCCACCATGGCGATTGTACACACACTTGTCGGCTTCGTTTGCAACAAAGCCCGTAGATGTCAAAGTTCTTTTGAACTTCTCGTGCCATTACTTCGGCGCTCCTTTCAAAGCATACAAAGATTTCAACTACTTGCACACTTTTCCTTCAAGACCATCTACTACAAAACCATCAGCCGTTCCATGTAAATTTCCTCCTCCAACTCTCCATTTAGGAAAGTTATCTTAACGTCCATTTGATGAGTGAGAAGTTTGTGTGACGCAGCCAATGAGAGTAGTACTCGAATCGTGGTCAATCTGGCCACAGGCGCCTAAGTATGGAACAAATCTTCACCTTCTTTTTGGGCATATCCCTTGGCTACAAGCCGTGCATTGTACTGTCAATTGTACAATCAAGCTTAAGCTTTTTTTAAAACACCCACTTACATCCTACAGGGTTACACCCAGAAGGACGATCCGTGATCTGCCATGTCTAACTAGCCATGATGAAATCCATCTCACTACACACAGCTTCTTTCCAGTAGTCTGCATCAGGAGAAGCATAAGCTTTTGAAATAGAAGCGCGAGTATCATTCATGAGGTACGGAGTGAAATCTTAATAGGAATACAATGTGACAGCCAAGTGAACGTTGTTGCAAAATATAGCCACAAGAAGCCACGAAATCCTTTTTTTTTAATGAAGCACTCGGCGAACAATCTAGTAGAGTGCCTGTGCATTGCTACAAAATATGAAATGTGTCGAAATATACATTAAAAGGCATAACCTAAGTTTGTGTGGATTATTTCTAACTCCTATTTCTTCAATGATGAACGTCTTTCATTGTATAACAATGGTGTTAGGTTAAACGGAAAGAAAAAATATTGGTGTCGGAGAGACCATGTGATGTAAGAACCAATAAAGTGGTCTCTTTTTGGAATGGGGGCTGAAAATGAGCCTAGCTTTGAATTAAAAAAGGCATCAAAAGATCAGGATTACATGGACGCACAACTAGCAAAGGAAACACTAAGTGGCAGAAAGATGGTGCTCTCTTGATCAATAAAGTGATCTCTTGTTTATCGAGATATGGCTGTTGCCCGGTCAAAAGAAGAGATATTGGTAATGATCGTCAAGATCCGTCGTCTTTGTCATGCAGATTCGTTGTGCACTCAAGTTTCCGATCAGTGCCATGCTTTTCTGCCAGCTTTTGGATTTAATAACCTAATCTGGTTGCTACGTATGGAGTGGATGCTTTCTGCTAAGCCAGTTAAGAACACACAACTCAAGGGGGGCAGTCCTTTTTTTTGCGGATATCAAGGGGGGCAGTCCCACCCACAAATTAACACACCATCAAAGGAGGTAGGATATCGTTGATGCCTTGTTTCACCTCCAGTACCTAGGCAGTACTAGTTACATATTGCATCTTACACCAAGTTTCTGGCTCAGCGTCTCACACCAGCCCAGCCCCCAAACATGTCACCCAGCAGAAGCAGGTCGAAGGTGCGACTTGCTATGCCAAAGGCCAGCTCCAGCTCTCACGGGGCGGCGACTCGGTGCAGGCAGCCGGTTCTGGGTCTTCGCACCAGAATCCGATGAAAAGGAGGAAGACACCTTGGATGGCGGTGGTATTACTTCGTGATGGTCTAAATCCAAGAAAATATACACAGTCGTGCCAAGTCTAGGAATTAAGCTTTGGCGGGCAGGTTCCACCATGAGAGAACTGACCAGCTGAGCTATGCTGGTTAAGCCCAAAAATGTAAGCCTTTGGCCAAACCGCGTCAATAAACATCGTTACTCAGTGGCACTTATGACCTTGTATGGTACTCTCCATTCTTACGGTATGCATCTTAGACACGAACGAAGTTGAACTCTTTACTCAGAAATGTTAAGGAGCCAACGTTCACTATGTCTGTTCACGGCGTGACGCAACGTGGGCTGTTGAATGCCGTACACGATCTCGATGAGGGACAGCGTGTTTAACATGGCAAAAGTATTCTCCGCCGAGTGTCAAATCGCGCGAAAGTGGACACTAGCGTCCGAATGAGAATACGTGGGCCTTCCAAGACATGGTAACGGAGATAAATGCGAGCTCGTTCCGCGGAGCGGCGGCCCACAAGACGGTGAGCGACGTGCGTGCTAGCTGGGACGACCGAGTTTGATCTACACCATACATTTGAGAATCAAATGTCTAAGACACTCAAATCGCTGTGAAAGCTGGGAGCTACCTTTTTTTGAGACAATCTCGCGAAGCTTTTATTTAACTCGTCACAATGTTTTTAGGGACGAAAGTAAGGTCACCCGGATTGCCTAACCAAATATGGCGGCCAACCCCGAGTGATAGAGCATACTTCGCTAAATTGTGAGCCTCGATATTCGAGCTCCTAAACTCATGACTAAAAAAGCAACTATCAAAAATACTAGAATGATCTATGATTTCATGAATGACCGTGCCATAAGATGATGCACTTCTCTATTTGATATCGTCAATGACAATCTTGCAATCAGAAGCTACATATATTCTTCTCTCATAGAGATCATCTGCCAAAGACAACGCTTCATGGACTGCAAGGGCTTCCAGTGTCATTGGATCGGAAATTCGAAGTAACGTGATTGTGGAGGCTCCGATGTAGTTGCCCTGGATATCCCTGCATACGGCAGCCACAGCTCCCACTGAGGCATTCGGGTTAGAGCCGCATCAACATTAATTTTACTCATGCTCTCCGGCGGTGCAATCCACCTGTGCAGCCTAACCTGAGCAGTCACGCCTCTTCCAGTTGATGGTTTTTGCAAGACTTGCAGACCAGCTATAATGGAATTGATGAAAACACTTGTGTCATACGGAGTCTGATATATATCCTCGTGAAGCACCTTTGTCCTAGAGCTCCAGATCGCCCAAAGGGTAATGCCTAAGCGAGTGAACTCCGCATGCGATAATAGCGAAAGCATATTAAACAACCAGTTCTTGGCACTTGGGTTGTCATCGAGGCTCATTTGTTCCACTGGAGATTCAGGAGCTAAAGCCCACACACTTCTCGACATTGCACAGTCAACTCACACATGCCTTGATGAGTCGCCCATACCACACAGCGCATAGGCTGGTGAATCCACCATGTTTCTGTGATGGAGAAGCTCGTGCATTGGGATCGATTCCCTTGCCAAGCGCCATAAGAAAACTCGGATCTTCTTTGGGACTTTGGTGCGCCAAAGCGAGGACCATCCATTACTATCTGTCGTGGTATTTGATGTGCCACCGTTCTCATACAACCAGCTCTCTCTATAAAATTTGGTGTTCTGGATCATCCTATAAGCTGAGCGTACACTAAAATTTCCCCGAGTCTCTTTGCTCCATGCCCAGAAGTCTTCCACCCTCCAAGTACAAAGAGGAATATGTAGCATTGCCTCCGCATCAATTGGTATAAAAATTGTCCGAACTCGGTCCTCCCTCCATGATGAAGAAGTTTGGTCGATCAACTCGCACACAAGCTTAGGAGGATCAGCGAGAAAAGATGTGATAGGGCGTAAGATGTCTCCCCTCTGAATCCAATTGTGCTCCAATATAAGTGTACTCTCTCCCGTGCCTATTCTCTTAATAACACCTTGCTGCATAATATCTCTTCCATCAAGAATCGCACGCCAAATTTGTGACGGCTGAGATCCAAGTTGAGCCTGTAGTAGCCCATGTTAGGCAATAAGCCACGGCGAGGCGTCGAACGAGCCGGGCGCGTGTATGGGCGCGCGCCGGGCGAGTTGGACGCGTCGGGACCGTGGCGAGTAGTGCGTGCGTGCGCGTAGGTCCAGCACGGGCATGTCCGTGCGGACGGGCGCAGTGTGTGTGTGTGGGTGACCGCAGCCCGTTGGCGAGCTGCACGGGGTGGTCGCGTGCGATCAGCTGGTGGCCCGTCGTGACCCGTGCGCGTCGGAGCGCGTCGTGGGCACGAGCATGGTGAGCGGATCGCGGGAGCGTGGGTGCGTGCCCAGTCGCTGGCTCCGGGTATAAAGCCGCGGCGGCTGATCGTTGTAATGGTGTGGAGTTTTTACGAGTTCGAGCTCGTGGAGTTGGCGTTCGGGCGCCGGGAAAAACCACCGTGTCATCGTGTTCATCTTCCTCCTTCCCTTTCTTCTCCGGTGAGATTGCGCGACGGCGATAGGGAGAGCTAGGCGGAGCGAGGCGAGGGACTGGAGGTTCCAACAATTGGTATCAGAGCCACGTTTGGTTCAGGGCGCGCCGGCGATGTCGATCGTCCCCTACGGCGGCGGTACGGGCGGATCACTGCAGCAGGCGATGCCGCAGCTCACCGGCGGCAACTACACGGCATGGGCGATCAAGATGGAGGCGAACCTCGACGCGGCCGGGTTGTGGAAAGCGGTGGTCGTGCCGGAGGACGCGGCGGCGGCCGGTATCGCGAAGAAGGACAAGCCCGCGCGCGCCTACCTGCTCGGTGCACTCGCCGAGGACCTGCTTTTGCAGGTGGCGGCGAAGAAGACGGCCGCGGAGGTGTGGGCTGCTCTGAAGGCGCGGTTCATTGGCGCGGACCGCGTGCGGGCGGCGCGGCTGGGCACTTTGCGAGGGGAGTTCGAGCTCCTGCACATGGCGAGCGGCGACTCGCTGGACGAGTTCACCGGCAAGCTCGGGGCCATGGTGGCGCATTTTGCAGGGCTCGGAGAGACGCTCGAGGACGCAGCCCTGGTGAAGAAGCTGGTGGACTGCGTTCCCGATCGCCTGTACGCGGCGGTGGCGGGGATGGAGCAGTTCTGTGACCTGGAGACGCTGCTCTTTGACGACGCGCTCGGGCGTCTGAAGGCGTTCGACGAGCGGCTGCGATGGCGTGGTCAGGCAGGCGGCGAGCGGGCGGACGGTGAGCAACTCATGCTCACCGCAGCACAGTGGCGGGCGCGCGAGCGGCGCCGGGGCGGTGCACGCGAAGAGGACGACGACGACGGCGCGGCGAGCACGGCATCAGGCGGCGGGGACAATCGTCGCGGAAAGTGCTACAAGTGCGGTGTCAGAGGTCATTTCAAGAGGGAGTGCCCCCTGCTGCGGAAGGAGCCAGCCGCGGGGCGTGCACTGATGGCGGACGCCGACATCGAGGACGCCGGGCTGCTCTGAGCCGCGGCTTAGGGCGCGAATGTTAGGCAATAAGCCACGGCGAGGCATCGAACGAGCCGGGCGCGTGTATGGGCGCGCGCCGGGCAAGTTGGACGCGTCGGGACCCTGGCGAGTAGTGCGTGCGTGCGCATAGGTCCAGCACGGGCATGTCCGTGCGGACGGGCGCAGTGTGTGTGTGTGGGTGACCGCAGGCCGTTGGCGAGCTGCACGGGGTGGTCGCGTGCGATCAGCTGGTGGCCCGTCGTGACCCGTGCGCGTCGGAGCGCGTCGCGGGCACGAGCATGGCGAGCGGATCGCGGGAGCGTGGGTGTGTGCCCAGTCGCTGGCTCCGGGTATAAAGCCGTGGCGGCTGATCGTTGTAATGGTGTGGAGTTTTTACGAGTTCGAGCTCGTGGAGTTGGCGTTCAAGCGCCGGGAAAAACCACCGTGTCATCGTGTTCATCTTCCTCCTTCCCTTTCTTCTCCGGTGAGATTGCGCGACGGCGACAGGGAGAGCTAGGCGGAGCGAGGCGAGGGACTGGAGGTTCCAACAATTGGTATCAGAGCCACGTTCGGTCTAGGGCGCGCCGGCGATGTCGATCGTCCCCTACGGCGGCGGTACGGGCGGATCGCTGCTGCAGGCGGTGCTGCAGCTCACCGGCGGCAACTACACGGCATGGGCGATCAAGATGGAGGCGAACCTCGACGCGGCCGGGTTGTGGGAAGCGGTGGTCGTGCCGGAGGACGCGGCGGCGACCGTCATCGCGAAGAAGGACAAGCCCGCGCACGCCTACCTGCTCGGTGCACTCGCCGAGGACCTGCTTTTGCAGGTGGCGGCAAAGAAGACGGCCGCGGAGGTGTGGGCTGCTCTGAAGGCGCGGTTCGTTGGTGCGGACCGCGTGCGGGCGGCGTGGCTGGGCACTTTGCGAGGGGAGTTCGAGCTCCTGCGCATGGCGAGCGGCGACTCGCTGGACGAGTTCGCCGGCAAGCTCGGGGCCATGGTGGCGCGTTTTGCAGGGCTCGGAGAGACGCTCGAGGACGCAGCCCTGGTGAAGAAGCTGCTGGACTGCATTCCCGATCGCCTGTAGGCGGCGGTGGCGGGGATGGAGCAGTTCTGTGACCTGGAGACGCTGCTCTTCGACGACGCGCTCGGGCGTCTGAAGGCGTTCGACGAGCGGCTGCGACGGCGTGGTCAGGCAGGCGGCGAGCGGGCGGACGGTGAGCAGCTCATGCTCACCGCAGCACAGTGGTGGGCGCGCGAGCGGCGCCGGGGCGGTGCACGCGAAGAGGACGACTACGACGGCGCGGCGAGCACGGCATCAGGCGGCGGGGACAATCATCGCGGAAAGTGCTACAAGTGCGGCGTCAGAGGTCATTTCAAGAGGGAGTGCCCCCTGCTGCGGAAGGAGCCGGCCGCGGGGCGTGCACTGATGGCGGACGCCGACATCGAGGACGCCGGGCTGCTCTGAGCCGCGGCTTAGGGCACGAATGTTAGGCAATAAGCCACGGCGAGGCATTGAACAAGCCGGGCGCGTGTATGGGCGCGCGCCGGGCGAGTTGGACGCGTTGGGACCCTGGCGAGTAGTGCGTGCGTGCACGTAGGTCCAGCACGGGCATGTCCGTGCGGACGGGCGCAGTGTGTGTGTGTGTGGGTGACCGCAGGCCGTTGGCGAGCTGCGCGGGGTGGTCGCATGCGATCAACTGGTGGCCCGTCGTGACCCGTGCGTGTCGGAGCGCGTCGTGGGCACGAGCGTGGCGAGCGGATCGCGGGCGCGAGGGGGAGGGAGCGTGGGTGCGTGCCCAGTCGCTGGCTCCGAGTATAAAGCCGCGGCGGCTGATCGTTGTAACGGTGTGGGGTTTTTACGAGTTCGAGCTCGTGGAGTTGGCGTTCAGGCGCCGGGAAAAACCACCGTGTCATCGTGTTCATCTTCCTCCTTCCCTTTCTTCTCCGGTGAGATTGCGCGACGGCGACAGGGAGAGCTAGGCGGAGCGAGGCGAGGGACTGGAGGTTCCAACAGCCCACAATCTGGATCGTAAACAGCTTCCAGCATCCTTGAGCTCAGTGAATCTAGGCTATTTAGAAGCCTCCACGCTTGCCTGGCCAAAGGAGCCAAATTGAAAATTTCAAGATCACAAAAACCCAGGCCGCCCAAATGTTTAGGTCTAGTCATGACATTCCAAGACACCCATGCCGGCTTCCTTAGCCCTTGTTTGCGCCTCCACCAAAACTGTTGGTAATAGATGTGACGCTCTCACACAATCCCCTAGGGAGTCTAAAACATGACATTGAGTACACTGGTATAGCCTGAGCGACATATTTGATTAAAACCTCTTTACCTGCAGATGATAACAATTTCTCCATCCATCCTTTTACCTTGTCCCAAACACGATCTCTGAGATATCTGAATGTCCCATATTTTGAATGTCCCACATCAGTTGGCATGCCAAAATATCTGTCACTCAAAGATTCATTCTGAACATTTAGGGCATTTTTAACGCTGTCGTGTACCTGTTGTGGGTAGCCCCTACTAAAGAATATAGATGATTTATCATTATTCACTCGCTGTCCTAAAGCATTGCAATAGACATTCAACATGTTTGATACCGCATGAGGCCCTTCATCACTTGTCTTGAAAATTAGCAGGCTGTCATCTGCATACAAAAGATGGTCAATAGCTGGAGTTGTCGGCGCCACCTTGATTCCATCGAGAACTGATGACTGAGAACTGGATTTTAAAAGGAACGAAAGGCCCTCTGCTGCAATCAAAAACAAGTAAGGGAAATTGGATCTCCCTGTCGAATACCTCTAGTTGGTTTGAACTGGTCTAGTTTCTCTCCATTGAACAAAACTGAGAAGGATACCGAAGTCACCATATTTATTACTGTATCAACCCATGCCTCAACAAATCCCAGTTTTGTCATAATAGCTTTCAAATACGGCCATTCAAGACGATCGTACGCCTTCATCATATCAAGCTTGAGCGCACAGGAGCTATTTGTCTTTGCTTTTGACTGCTTCATAAAATGCAAACACTCGTATGCACAGATGATATTATCAGTTATGAGCCTGCCTGGGACGAACGCTGACTGCTCCTTAGAAATTATGCCCGGCAGTATCAACTTAAGTCTATTTGCAACAAATTTTGAGGCAATCTTGTATAAAACGTTGCATAAACATATCGGTCTAAATTGAGAGAGAAGTGTTGGGTTCATTACCTTGGGTGTTAAAACCAGAACCGTATCATTAATGCTTTTTGTGCTCTCTTCCCCTCTAACAATTCTTAGTACTGCCTTGGTGATCTCACCGCAAATATCCAAGTGACGATGGTAGAACTGTGCAAGGAAACCGTCGGGACATGGCGGTTTTGTCGGGAACATCTGGAACAGGGCATTATTTACCTCCTCACTAGAATACGGTGCACATAGAATATTATTCATCCCCGCCGTGACCTTACAGGGGACATGCTGCATGACTCAAGGCTAGTGACCCCCTCGGTTGCATACAAGTTCTGATAAAATCGTTAACCATTACCTTGAGGTCGCCGGGGTTATCAATCAGAGCACCGAGCGAATTAGCTAAAGCTTTTATCATATTTTTCTTCCTCCGTATGCTTGCCCTGAGATGAATTTTTTTGGTGTTTTTATCCTAGAACGTTGCCTCCACATGAGTTCCTCCCTGTGATATAGCTCCACCAGTTTGTCACTGATTTTCATCTCCATATGGGAAGGCCCGATTCTTGCTGGATCACTCCTTAGGCGCTCAAGCTCAAGTTTTAGAGTATTTATCTCCTTCCGAATACTCCCGAATGTGTCGTATTCCACCTTGACAAATCACTCACCAAGTCGGTGAGTTTTCGTCGAATCTCCTCCACTGTGTACCCTGGGTGTCTACTAGTCCATCGAGCTAAAATAGTGTCATGCCATGTGTCTTGTGTTTCTGACATGGTTTCATACCTGAAAGTATGGGTACGGTTCTGTCTGACCTGGTCATTGATCTCCAGGAAAATTGGACAGTGGTCAGATGTTGCTGCCGTAAGATGTGAGAGGCTTGCAAGAGGGAATTGGGCACTCCACTCTGCCGACCCCAAAACTAGGTCCAACCTCACATGAGTGGACGTACCCCCTACAAGCTTCTTCTTGAAAGTCCAAAAACGGCCTTTGTAGCCTAAATCCATCAACATGCAAACATCCAGTGTGTCCCGAAACCCTTGAATTTGTGCGTTGCGGCATTGACCTACTCCCTTGTGCTCTTTTGGACGTAGTACTTCATTGAAATCTCCAATGCAAAGCAATGGGAGAGTGCTTGAACTGCTAATATTTTTTAACACCGTCCAAGTTTGATGACGAAGATGAGTTTGTGCCTCTCCATAAACACATGTGAGCCCCCACGGATCCTTTACTGGATCACAAACTGAGCAATCAATATGATACACAGAATAACCCAAAATTTTGATTTTTATTGGATTATTCCAGAAAATGCCTATTCCACCACTTCTACCTTGACTATCGATAGCATCGCTATTGTCATATCCCAAAGTTCCTGCAAGAGCTTCAACCCTAACCCTATCTATTTCAGTTTCTACAATACAGAGTATAGCTGGCGGGGGGGGGGGGGGGGGGGATTTCTTCGCTGTGTACATTTCCTGTTCCCCTCGGCATCAATCATTGCCGCATCGACATCCTTAGAATATTCAGAGAAACCAGCAGTTGCACCTCCTCTTCCTCCCTGAGAGCTATTCCTTCCAGCGCCTCCACCTCGTCCCCCACGATTTCCTCTTCCTCTGTTCTGGTTCTGTCCAGGTCGTGGGCCAGCACCTCTGTAACAAACTGCACGTAGCTCCTGAAATACGAGCGCTGCTAGGGCATGGATTCTGTCACCGTGCTCCTTCTACTGATGACCAAGATGGCCACAGACGGCACACCAATCTGGCAATCTCTCGAACTTGATCTTAAAAATCTGTCGCTTCCACTCATGTATCAGACTAACTGCATTCTTCAGTGGCTTGACCACATTGATGTGAATTCATACACTGAAAAAATTGCCCTCGAAATCTTGAGATTTAGTCTCCGCATAGATGAACTCTCCTACCTTCCATGCAAGAGGTTTAATGAGAGGGTAAAAGCCATCAGGAAAATCATGCACTTGCATCCAAATTTCTAGCGTATCCAACTTGATCAATGACGGTTTAGTGAAGCCATCGTAATGCGCCAAAACTACAGCCTTACCTTTATAGTTCCATGGGCCTTCCTCCATTACTCTCTCCCAATCACCAAGGCACTGAAATTGTAATGTGTAAAGATTTTCTGAGTGGTTTGATTTGAACCTGCAAAGCCAGATCCCATGCCGCACGCATCGTCTTGAAAAAAAATCATACTGGCTATACTTTTTCTCCGTGTGCACTCTCGCTATGGCCATCCATCTAGTCGTCGTCGGCAGCAGCGGCTCTTCTTTTTCTACCACCACATCATCGAGGTCCTCCTCCCGAAGACCCAACTCGCTCATCAAGGCAGCCAGATCCGAAGCACTTTCGGAGCTCGAGCCTTTGTCACCCATGTCGATTTCCCTTACCCGAAGAAAACAGATCTATTGGGTGTTGTCTCAACCTTAATGCGCCTGTCCCAAAACCAGCGCCGCCAAGAAACGACAGCGATCCAGGATCGCCGATCCGTCCGAGCGGAGATTGGCCAGGAATGATGGAGGGAGGGTATCCAGAACCCAACAACAATGCTTCAAGTTGCCGCTGTAGGAAAAGAAACCCTAACTCGAGGGTAGAGAAACCCTAACTTGTCGGATCGTGGATGAGCAAGGGGCCTGGCTGGTAGCTGGTTGCGTTATACTGTTTCTTAATGGGCTAGGCACATGTATTATTTCTAAAAGGACGATGATAACTGCCACACATGTGGGCATTAAGAGGTTTGCCCATACATTTTGTGTGGTGTCTAAAAGGACTAGCCCACACATCTACGTGTGGGAAAAACAACTAGCGCCCATACGTCTCTTTTTTTCCCTTATGGTCCCTCTCACGCGCCTACGTGTGGGAAAAATGCATAACGCCCACACGACCTCTCTCAGCCACCTACCTCGCGGTCCTGCACGCCCAGCATGACAGTCACCACGCGTCTCCACAGTTTCCATGGTCCGGACCCTTTTCAATGTCCGTTTACATGCAGTTGCCATGTCGCTGAACTACAGTTGCCATGTGGGACAACTACTGTTGTCATGGTTTCTCAACTGTAGTTGCCATCTCAGGTCAAGTGCCAGATGCCATTTTGGACAACTGCAGTTGTTTCCATGTATGGTCTGGTTTACTATAGTTGCCATGATTTGAAAACTTTAGAGATTGCCACTTACTAACACTAAGCAGTTGCCATGTATGGTCTGGTTTACTACAGTTGCCATGATTTGAAAACCTTAGGAATTGCCACCTACTAACACTAGGCAGTTGTCGTGTAGCTCTACAAAGAGACATGGCATAACAACATGTTCATGTAAAAGAGAGAGTTGCCATCTGCTTACAAGCACACTAGGACAGTTGCCGTATACCCTGTAAAACATATGGCAATTGACATGTTCGGGTAAAAAAAGAGAGCTGTCATCTGCTTACAAGCACACTAGGGCAGTTGCCATGTGCACTGCAAAACGCATGGCAACTGGCAGCTTGGGTGTGGAAGAGGAGATGGGCGTGTGGGCGAGATGGCAAATCCCCACACACCAGCCCTTGTGTGTGACTGAAAACGTGTGGGCGAACTACTAAACGCCCACACACCGGCCCCTCTGTGTGGTGAAACGGACATGTGGGAGACCAGGTGAATGCCCATACACCAGCCCAGTCCTATGTGGCACCACAAACATGCCAAGATTCATGCATCCACAAACGAGCACAGATCCATGCATGTGGGCAAGATGCAAACGCCCACACGTGTGGGCGTTAGTGTTTCCGTTCTAAAATCTTAAAGTGTCCCATTAAGAAATGAAGTGGTGATTTTTTTCTAGAAAACATTTGATCTATTCATCACCCATCATGGAAGTACAACGAATAAAAAAATAATAATAATTACATCGAGATTCATAGACCACCTAGCAATAACTACATGAACTCAAACAAGCCGAAGGCGCGCCACCATCATTGCCCATCCGTCGTCGAAGCCGGGAAAACTTTTGTACTAGACAGTCCGGAAGTTGTCATGCTAAGGCCCCATAGGACCAGTGCACTAGAACACCAACCGTCGCCAATGAAGAGTAGCCTGGATCAGAAGAATCCAACCCCAAGACACACAAACATAGACGAATGACAAACATATCTGAGCATATCCATGCAAGACAGATCCACCGGAGACACATCTCCACACGCCCAACGACGATGCTAGACATACCAACGGAATGGGGGCTAGGAGTAGTAGGGAGAAATTTATTCCATCTTCAGGGAGCTGCCTCCGTCTCAGCTTCTTGAGCAGGACTACAAACCTTACCACAACTCAAATTGACATTAAAAAATTGAGCCCTCCCACCGACAAGGGCCATGATCCACGACAACTCCATGACCCTAGACCACCGGAGACGAGGTGGACCGGCGGCGGCACCGTCAGGACGCGGAGAAACCCTAAGATTGGGAGAGGAGGCGGCGTCTAAGTGAGCCTTTTGGTGTTGATCCTATGGCAAGTGGTGATTCTAAAGTTTAGTCCCACCCAGCTAGTGGAAAAAATCTTTGACCTCTTAATATAGATAGTTCTTTCCACCACACATGTGTTAAGGAGAGAAAAAGAAGACCACACACGCACTCCCCTCAGATCAACGGGCCGACGCGACGTGGTGTGGGCGTGCGATATGCGAGTAAATGGTCCGCCAAAATCCGATCTCTAGCCTTGCATGGGCATGGCATCCTTTTGTCGTTTTACTTTTTGATGGCTTCACAAACAAATTGATATTATTTTTTGGTAAGAATACGACTTGGGAAACAAGTCATTTTGAGATTGTGAGCGCAACACAATACCTCCTTTGGTACTCTTATATATAAGGTCGCGACAATAGATACAACAATAACACCTAGGGTGCTGCCTCATCTCACAGCGTGCGCCACTACCATATTCTATCCCCCCCCCCCCGCCCTCGATCCTCGGCGTGCATCGGCGCACGGGAGAGGAGGTCTGCGGAACTATTCGTCCTTAGGAAACTGCACCGGGAGAGGACGAATTCGGTATTTGGGAAGCGCTCTGCATGACTGCTCAAGTTCGACACCACGGGTCATCTTTCATCCAAGTCAGGTGATGCTACCCATCCTCGTCTTCAATGACGTCAACAACATCACCAATATCATCAACAAATTAGCTCCCGCGGCAGTTATGGCTACTAACAAACAATACATCAGTCATGATATGTTCATGTCTCTGTTTGTTCGGTGTTACATGTGCAATGTTGCACTGCATGTGTTCCTGTTTCATCTAGTATGCTAGGATATTGCATCCTAATTACTATTTTAGTCATGAATTATAAATTGGAATTAATCATGAATTTGCCTAATTTCCAACAATCCAAAACCTAATTGTAGGCAATTTCCTGAGTTAACTGTGGCAGGTGAAGTCCATGCCCTGGCTTACATCTCTTAATGTTTCTGTGTTAATACTGACATCCAAGAATTAGTTTCTGATGAAGATCGGTGAAAGTTTAGGAAGCCAAAATTATATTTGTGGGATGCGTTCTGCCTTTCTGTGTGTTCTTGATGACTGTCCGTGTAATGTGTATATACACATACAAGATGAGAGGACTTTCTGTGATGTACTCGATACTACATTGCTGGCACCTGGAATTTGGGATGCAGATACAAGGCAAGAGGAGATCTCCGGCTGCTCGGTTTCATTGATTCAGACATGGCCGAGGACGTTGATGATCAGAAGAGCACATCTAGTGTCTCTTTCTGCTCGGGGGAGCCTAATCACCTGGCAGTCTTATGAGCATAAGGTGGTGGGACTGTTTTCCATGACCTGAGAAAACATTCAAGCTATGCTTTCACTTCATCCATTCAGCTGGGCAAGAATCTGGTGGACAACAAATCCACCATTCAGCTATGCAAGATTCTGGTGGACAAAAAATCCACCATTCAGTTGTGCAAGAATCTTGTTTTCCATGACCTGAGCAAACATTCAAGCTATGCTTCCACTTCACCCATGATTGCATTGACGACAACATGATCTATGTCGACAACATAAGTACCGGCTATCAGCTCATAGATATCCTCACCAAGCCGCTCGCTTGAACTCGGTTCCTGGAACTGCGTCCATGTATTGGAATGATCAATATCAAGTAAGCTTCACAGTAGCTTAGGGGTAGGGGGGGGGGTACGTTGGAAATAAAACTAGTGTGACATGACAAGTGAAAGTTTAGGTGGTATGCCAGTGATTTCCAACTGGCAGAAACACTGCCATGACAGTTTTTTATTGCTATCGCAGTAGTGTTCAGTTTTTCAGTTAACTTCAGTTAGTCAGTTTCTGTTTTCAGTTAGGGACGCCTGAGGATGTAGTATGTACACTTCTTTTGGTCTTTACGGTGTGTAAAAGAGATGAAACATTTTTTAGCTAGCTGATGATGAAATGTTTTTTGTTATAATGGCATAAGTGGGTAATTTATCTCATCTTCAGGGCTAATGGAAATCACCTAAATCTAATGGTTGTTGCTTTGTAGTGAATTAAATGAATGGTCAGATATTCCTTATTAACGTGGGATTTTTAGCAAATTCCACTATTTTTCATCCGTATTTTCCTTTTAGTATATAATAGAAAATAGATAGATACATAGATATGTCCAAACTTTGACCGTTTTCGTCCGATTTGTATGAAATCCGTCATGTTTGTATGAAATTCAGGCATGCATGAATTTCATCCGGTTTGTTAGAAAAGAGTTTGAAATGTATGCGGCCAGCGTTGGATAGTGTCCCTTCGCATCCATGTCTGTAGACTAGTCCCCCCTATCCTTGGACGGATGCTGGAGAAAATTTGTGGGTTCCCGTTAAAGATGCCTTTATACATGACAGGGAGGAAAAAACAAACCGACACAAAAATGACTCAATGAGAGAGGAACAGATAGTCTATGCTATTCAATATCTGGATAAGTTGCAACTTTCTTCTGCTTGGACTTCTTTAATTTTGACCACGGAAAAAATAGCGCGCTAATATTATATTTTTAGGATTAAAGTCCATATTACAACCCTGAACAAACCACTCGGTTTAAGAATCAACCCTCAACTCTAAAACCGGTTGTCCTGCATCCTCAAGTTACCACTTGGTTCAACAATCAACCCTTTGCCAGGTTTTGACTGGTTTTGACTATGTTGACCGCGTACTTGGCAATGCCATGTCAACATTTGACTACAAGCTCTCAGACTAGGTTAATTTATTTGAAACGTTATTTTCTTTGTTTAATTAAGTTAGGATCCACAGGTGTTGCACAATACTACAGACGGTTAGGTTAAACATGTTATTAGCTTAATCTATTTACATGGATTCATCCCTTAATCTACTTCTTTCACATTCTTCTTCCTCCTGATGAAGTTGTCGATTGGCAACACCGGGGCGCTCACTGGTGAACCTCGGGGGTCCCAATATGGCCACTATCGGTGACGCCTCTTGTGGTGGCTTCCCTGCGACGAGAAAAGTGGAGTTCTCCCATGTGCTCCCCCCTGCAAAATTGAGTTGTGCAGTTTTGTTGTGAGGGTGAGAGGGCTCCAATGAATCATATCTAGATGTGGTGAGGGGCTCGCCCTGAATTAAGATTGAGTGGCGGGTGGGCTTGCCGGACTGGAGTGGTACTACACCCATGACAAGTTAAGGGTGTAGTTGAAGGTTGATTCTTAAACCGAGTGGTTAGTTCGAGGTTGTAATGTGGATTTTTCTCTTCTTTCAAGGGTGTCGCTATTTTGTATAGCGTGCTTATTTTTTTCCTTGCGTTTGACATGCATACTGACGCCAAATTGTTTTCCCTACCTCTGAAACTATCGCCGAATCATTTTTTTGACCTAGACTGACAACAAATCATGCTGTTGTGAACGAGGGAGAAGCATGAGCTCATGGCACATCTGTTGCACCATGAGAAATGCATGTGTGGGTCAAATGTCCTTGGTGAGTAGTGTAGTTGCTATGGTTTAAGAAATGAAATGATAACACTGCTTCCTCACATGTTAATAAAACATAATCTTATCCAAGTATGATGGCAAAGTTAACAAAAGAACACAATATACTACTCAAAAGTTCGATCCGAAACAAGTAGAGAAACAAACATTTCTTAGGCAATAAAATGCGTATTTCCATTGATGATTTGCTTAATTTCATTCATGGACACTTGGACGATGCTCCGGCTGTCCGGCACAAAAAAGAGAGTAATTGAGCATGGCCATCTCTGGCTCATCAACAATCATGCACAAATGGGGCAACCTATTGCCACCACTAGATGTTCTTATTAGGATATCCCACCTTAGATGATTTAGAGAGGGCTCTCGCGTCCCCCCGCAAGTGGCTCGGAAGAAAACCCTAAATGCCGCTAGCAGCCCAACCATCACCCTTTCCTCCCCTCATTGCCTCCGGCAGCGGTCGCCGGGAAAATCCCGCACAACTCGGCGGCGGAAGGGCCCCATTCCTCCTCCGGCCCAAAGATGGTTGGCACGGGCGGGTGGTCTCGGTGGGAGATCGAGCGGCTGCGTGCGCTCGGGGCGGTGCAATTGGCTGGCGAAGCGGTGCACGGAGGCACGGGCTCACAGGGAGAAGATCTGGCATGCGGCGTGGACCCGGCTTTGCTTGTCAACTAACATGCAAAATGTCTATGCGGCTGTTCAAACCGGAACTATTCCTCCACAAATGGGGCCAGCACCACCACATCCTGGAATGGACCCAAAACTGCCTTCGTCGAAGAATTTTTGGCACATTGCACATGACTCTGGTTAGTACATTACCACACTATTCAAGCATTGCCTATCATTGATTCAACACAAAAAGATTTTTCCTTAGTATCTGTTTATAAAACATGTAGGGATCCCACAGATCAAACATTGGTGGAGGTTGTTCTACTCATGGTGGTGCTACTCCTGGTTCACGGAGCCAGTCACCCTAGTTATGCTCGGTGGTGGTGTTGTTGCTTCTCCCTAGACCCGTGGCTTGTCCCCCCTTCCGATTAATCCCCTACTCGCAACATTGGGGGGTGATCGAAGGCTAACAGTGGTGTGGTGGCTTGTTATGTATTTCGATAATGATGTAAACTTGTCCTGCTATGACGATGATGTATAATTTTCATTCTATGATGTTATTTGTGGTTTTGTTTAGATGGTGATGTTACATATTTGGGTTTAATGATGATGATGATGTTATATATTTGGGTTTAATGATGATGATGATGTTACATATTTGGTTTTCATGATGATGGATGATGATGATAATATGTGTTATGGATCTGATGTTATATGTGTGTTTTGATGATAATTATATCATATTGGAGCATGTAGCTATTTAAATTTGCAAGACAAAACCCACACAACCAAAAAAATGTGACCAAAACTAGCTTTGGCCCGAACTCCCAAGAGTTGACACGTGTCACCTATGCCGGCAGCATAGGTGCACGCCAGGTGGAGCAGCTATGCCGAAGGCTTTGCCGAGCCATCAGCATAGGTGTGTCGTCAGATGTCCCAGAGCAAGCCACACGGTGCATATATGCTGACGGCAAATTTGGAATTATGTCGTCGGCATATGTCCACCACGTGGCAAACCCAGGCAGTGGCACATGGGCGAACGGAGTTAGGAATATGTGTCATCTAATTTTCATTGCCGACGGCTCGTAAAAACCTTCGAAATAGGGTGTCTATGGCGACAACATTACTAGGTCAATGACTTGTCGAAATTTTCCTAGGGAATCGAAGACGATGGCCCTATATATGCCGAAGGCAGCCATTGGCGTTCGGGACTATGTTGACGGCTACGGGCCGTCGGCGTCTTTTTAAATTTCTGTAGAGTTAAGTTTCGTAGAAAAAGATAATTATTATTTCAACACTTTGCGATTATTTTAACACTTAGCAATTAATTACTAAAGTTGAGACACTTATTTTGGGACAGAGGGAGTAGATATGTTCTACTTAGCGTGCTAGATTTATTATTCTTTGAAACTGAAGGTATACAAGCTCTGTTCTGCATGGATTTGTTATGCCTTTGTAAGTTTTGGGAACCTTTTTAGGTACATCCAATATATACTAGTTTAATTTAGCTCTGGAAGTCTTTATAAATATCTTCATGCAAATATTTCATCTAGCATTATAGTTCAACCGCTTGTGATTTTCCTGTGGTAATTGAAGTCACAATTCATTTTCATGCAGACTTATCTAGATCCTACTTGACTTCTTTCTTAGAGATTTTATTGTCAGCTTGTCTTATGATTCATCTAGAGAGAGGGGAGTTCCGATGCATATTAAGGTGCATGGAATATTGGTGTTATTAGATTGTCTGAATGATTCCCTGTCATTTTTCATTGTTGTTAAGTGGCTATGTGTGGTTGTGAGGTTATATTGCAAGAGCTGTTTGATATGTTGTATGGCCCAAGGTTTTGGGTACCGCCCGAGAAGTTCGGATACCGGGCGGTATCTGAATCGAACTCGCGACCTCATCACAGCTTAACGCACACATAGTTGACGTTCCACTGAGCTACTACCTCTTTTCTGAACAATACTAGTTCAAAAAAAGTTTATATATAATTTAAAAGAATTCGAATTCAAAATTTAATTATAAGTTTCTGTTGAAATTTGCTCGGTATTTCTCGGTAACCGTGGTTATAGGAAATTCCGCCCGCCAATGAGAAAATTTGTGCATTCGGACCTTGGTATGGAGCACCAAAGAGCAATCCTTTAATATATCTAATTTCTGATTTGGTGATGGACTTGTATGAAACTTGAGTCATACACGCACTCGGAAAACAACATTCCAAAATCGTAATTATGCCGCTATATAGCGACAACTAACCAGCCTAGCTAGTACCATATGGAGAAGCAGCACGCACGGTGCAGCATTCTCTCTAGCTGTCACCTTTTTTATATAGTACTAAGAGAGATCAATGTCCGATCCTCGCCCGCAGGACGCCGAGGATTCGACATGGGGTGGCTGCTCTCTCCATGGCCTCAACATTAAGGTGAAGGGCCATCTCCCCGGCGGCGGTGTGCCACCTGCTCCTAGAATGTCTCCGTATTTCTGGGGCGAGGATCCCGTGGGAGGCTTCCCACTGCAGACCGGCTACTCGGAGGCGAGGGCCTTGATCGGCAAGGGAGCCGTAGCAGATTTTCGAAGGCTTTCTCGCCAGGCGGAAGACATGGTGGCGGAGCTGTTTGCAAGCATCGGCAAGGAGGCGCCAAAAGCGGCGCGGCCCAGGCCCAGGGTGGTGCAGCTGCGGCTGTCCCCAGAGCTCGCGCTGTGGAAAAGTACGCAGCATGCAATGGGCAACGTGCTTCCCCCTAAGGGCAAGGGGCTGAACCAAGCGTCGCCGGAGGTGCTTGCCGCACTGGGCGCCGCTGACTGGCCCGAGGCCATGACAACCAACGACGCCCTGTTCGGGTGCGGCATCGCGAACCTGCTCATTGGCGCCGCCGACGTGCGTACCCTCTTCTCCAACTACGTGACGGACATGGTCTTTTACTACGAGCACGGGTACGACCACGTCTTCCCCTCGCTCCACCGGCTGCTCCACGACGAGCTCGAGCCTTTGTCACCCATGTCGATTTCCCTTACCCGAAGAAAACAGATCTATTGGGTGTTGTCTCAACCTTAATGCGCCTGTCCCAAAACCAGCGCCGCCAAGAAACGACAGCGATCCAGGATCGCCGATCCGTCCGAGCGGAGATTGGCCAGGAATGATGGAGGGAGGGTATCCAGAACCCAACAACAATGCTTCAAGTTGCCGCTGTAGGAAAAGAAACCCTAACTCGAGGGTAGAGAAACCCTAACTTGTCGGATCGTGGATGAGCAAGGGGCCTGGCTGGTAGCTGGTTGCGTTATACTGTTTCTTAATGGGCTAGGCACATGTATTATTTCTAAAAGGACGATGATAACTGCCACACATGTGGGCATTAAGAGGTTTGCCCATACATTTTGTGTGGTGTCTAAAAGGACTAGCCCACACATCTACGTGTGGGAAAAACAACTAGCGCCCATACGTCTCTTTTTTTCCCTTATGGTCCCTCTCACGCGCCTACGTGTGGGAAAAATGCATAACGCCCACACGACCTCTCTCAGCCACCTACCTCGCGGTCCTGCACGCCCAGCATGACAGTCACCACGCGTCTCCACAGTTTCCATGGTCCGGACCCTTTTCAATGTCCGTTTACATGCAGTTGCCATGTCGCTGAACTACAGTTGCCATGTGGGACAACTACTGTTGTCATGGTTTCTCAACTGTAGTTGCCATCTCAGGTCAAGTGCCAGATGCCATTTTGGACAACTGCAGTTGTTTCCATGTATGGTCTGGTTTACTATAGTTGCCATGATTTGAAAACTTTAGAGATTGCCACTTACTAACACTAAGCAGTTGCCATGTATGGTCTGGTTTACTACAGTTGCCATGATTTGAAAACCTTAGGAATTGCCACCTACTAACACTAGGCAGTTGTCGTGTAGCTCTACAAAGAGACATGGCATAACAACATGTTCATGTAAAAGAGAGAGTTGCCATCTGCTTACAAGCACACTAGGACAGTTGCCGTATACCCTGTAAAACATATGGCAATTGACATGTTCGGGTAAAAAAAGAGAGCTGTCATCTGCTTACAAGCACACTAGGGCAGTTGCCATGTGCACTGCAAAACGCATGGCAACTGGCAGCTTGGGTGTGGAAGAGGAGATGGGCGTGTGGGCGAGATGGCAAATCCCCACACACCAGCCCTTGTGTGTGACTGAAAACGTGTGGGCGAACTACTAAACGCCCACACACCGGCCCCTCTGTGTGGTGAAACGGACATGTGGGAGACCAGGTGAATGCCCATACACCAGCCCAGTCCTATGTGGCACCACAAACATGCCAAGATTCATGCATCCACAAACGAGCACAGATCCATGCATGTGGGCAAGATGCAAACGCCCACACGTGTGGGCGTTAGTGTTTCCGTTCTAAAATCTTAAAGTGTCCCATTAAGAAATGAAGTGGTGATTTTTTTCTAGAAAACATTTGATCTATTCATCACCCATCATGGAAGTACAACGAATAAAAAAATAATAATAATTACATCGAGATTCATAGACCACCTAGCAATAACTACATGAACTCAAACAAGCCGAAGGCGCGCCACCATCATTGCCCATCCGTCGTCGAAGCCGGGAAAACTTTTGTACTAGACAGTCCGGAAGTTGTCATGCTAAGGCCCCATAGGACCAGTGCACTAGAACACCAACCGTCGCCAATGAAGAGTAGCCTGGATCAGAAGAATCCAACCCCAAGACACACAAACATAGACGAATGACAAACATATCTGAGCATATCCATGCAAGACAGATCCACCGGAGACACATCTCCACACGCCCAACGACGATGCTAGACATACCAACGGAATGGGGGCTAGGAGTAGTAGGGAGAAATTTATTCCATCTTCAGGGAGCTGCCTCCGTCTCAGCTTCTTGAGCAGGACTACAAACCTTACCACAACTCAAATTGACATTAAAAAATTGAGCCCTCCCACCGACAAGGGCCATGATCCACGACAACTCCATGACCCTAGACCACCGGAGACGAGGTGGACCGGCGGCGGCACCGTCAGGACGCGGAGAAACCCTAAGATTGGGAGAGGAGGCGGCGTCTAAGTGAGCCTTTTGGTGTTGATCCTATGGCAAGTGGTGATTCTAAAGTTTAGTCCCACCCAGCTAGTGGAAAAAATCTTTGACCTCTTAATATAGATAGTTCTTTCCACCACACATGTGTTAAGGAGAGAAAAAGAAGACCACACACGCACTCCCCTCAGATCAACGGGCCGACGCGACGTGGTGTGGGCGTGCGATATGCGAGTAAATGGTCCGCCAAAATCCGATCTCTAGCCTTGCATGGGCATGGCATCCTTTTGTCGTTTTACTTTTTGATGGCTTCACAAACAAATTGATATTATTTTTTGGTAAGAATACGACTTGGGAAACAAGTCATTTTGAGATTGTGAGCGCAACACAATACCTCCTTTGGTACTCTTATATATAAGGTCGCGACAATAGATACAACAATAACACCTAGGGTGCTGCCTCATCTCACAGCGTGCGCCACTACCATATTCTATCCCCCCCCCCCCGCCCTCGATCCTCGGCGTGCATCGGCGCACGGGAGAGGAGGTCTGCGGAACTATTCGTCCTTAGGAAACTGCACCGGGAGAGGACGAATTCGGTATTTGGGAAGCGCTCTGCATGACTGCTCAAGTTCGACACCACGGGTCATCTTTCATCCAAGTCAGGTGATGCTACCCATCCTCGTCTTCAATGACGTCAACAACATCACCAATATCATCAACAAATTAGCTCCCGCGGCAGTTATGGCTACTAACAAACAATACATCAGTCATGATATGTTCATGTCTCTGTTTGTTCGGTGTTACATGTGCAATGTTGCACTGCATGTGTTCCTGTTTCATCTAGTATGCTAGGATATTGCATCCTAATTACTATTTTAGTCATGAATTATAAATTGGAATTAATCATGAATTTGCCTAATTTCCAACAATCCAAAACCTAATTGTAGGCAATTTCCTGAGTTAACTGTGGCAGGTGAAGTCCATGCCCTGGCTTACATCTCTTAATGTTTCTGTGTTAATACTGACATCCAAGAATTAGTTTCTGATGAAGATCGGTGAAAGTTTAGGAAGCCAAAATTATATTTGTGGGATGCGTTCTGCCTTTCTGTGTGTTCTTGATGACTGTCCGTGTAATGTGTATATACACATACAAGATGAGAGGACTTTCTGTGATGTACTCGATACTACATTGCTGGCACCTGGAATTTGGGATGCAGATACAAGGCAAGAGGAGATCTCCGGCTGCTCGGTTTCATTGATTCAGACATGGCCGAGGACGTTGATGATCAGAAGAGCACATCTAGTGTCTCTTTCTGCTCGGGGGAGCCTAATCACCTGGCAGTCTTATGAGCATAAGGTGGTGGGACTGTTTTCCATGACCTGAGAAAACATTCAAGCTATGCTTTCACTTCATCCATTCAGCTGGGCAAGAATCTGGTGGACAACAAATCCACCATTCAGCTATGCAAGATTCTGGTGGACAAAAAATCCACCATTCAGTTGTGCAAGAATCTTGTTTTCCATGACCTGAGCAAACATTCAAGCTATGCTTCCACTTCACCCATGATTGCATTGACGACAACATGATCTATGTCGACAACATAAGTACCGGCTATCAGCTCATAGATATCCTCACCAAGCCGCTCGCTTGAACTCGGTTCCTGGAACTGCGTCCATGTATTGGAATGATCAATATCAAGTAAGCTTCACAGTAGCTTAGGGGTAGGGGGGGGGTACGTTGGAAATAAAACTAGTGTGACATGACAAGTGAAAGTTTAGGTGGTATGCCAGTGATTTCCAACTGGCAGAAACACTGCCATGACAGTTTTTTATTGCTATCGCAGTAGTGTTCAGTTTTTCAGTTAACTTCAGTTAGTCAGTTTCTGTTTTCAGTTAGGGACGCCTGAGGATGTAGTATGTACACTTCTTTTGGTCTTTACGGTGTGTAAAAGAGATGAAACATTTTTTAGCTAGCTGATGATGAAATGTTTTTTGTTATAATGGCATAAGTGGGTAATTTATCTCATCTTCAGGGCTAATGGAAATCACCTAAATCTAATGGTTGTTGCTTTGTAGTGAATTAAATGAATGGTCAGATATTCCTTATTAACGTGGGATTTTTAGCAAATTCCACTATTTTTCATCCGTATTTTCCTTTTAGTATATAATAGAAAATAGATAGATACATAGATATGTCCAAACTTTGACCGTTTTCGTCCGATTTGTATGAAATCCGTCATGTTTGTATGAAATTCAGGCATGCATGAATTTCATCCGGTTTGTTAGAAAAGAGTTTGAAATGTATGCGGCCAGCGTTGGATAGTGTCCCTTCGCATCCATGTCTGTAGACTAGTCCCCCCTATCCTTGGACGGATGCTGGAGAAAATTTGTGGGTTCCCGTTAAAGATGCCTTTATACATGACAGGGAGGAAAAAACAAACCGACACAAAAATGACTCAATGAGAGAGGAACAGATAGTCTATGCTATTCAATATCTGGATAAGTTGCAACTTTCTTCTGCTTGGACTTCTTTAATTTTGACCACGGAAAAAATAGCGCGCTAATATTATATTTTTAGGATTAAAGTCCATATTACAACCCTGAACAAACCACTCGGTTTAAGAATCAACCCTCAACTCTAAAACCGGTTGTCCTGCATCCTCAAGTTACCACTTGGTTCAACAATCAACCCTTTGCCAGGTTTTGACTGGTTTTGACTATGTTGACCGCGTACTTGGCAATGCCATGTCAACATTTGACTACAAGCTCTCAGACTAGGTTAATTTATTTGAAACGTTATTTTCTTTGTTTAATTAAGTTAGGATCCACAGGTGTTGCACAATACTACAGACGGTTAGGTTAAACATGTTATTAGCTTAATCTATTTACATGGATTCATCCCTTAATCTACTTCTTTCACATTCTTCTTCCTCCTGATGAAGTTGTCGATTGGCAACACCGGGGCGCTCACTGGTGAACCTCGGGGGTCCCAATATGGCCACTATCGGTGACGCCTCTTGTGGTGGCTTCCCTGCGACGAGAAAAGTGGAGTTCTCCCATGTGCTCCCCCCTGCAAAATTGAGTTGTGCAGTTTTGTTGTGAGGGTGAGAGGGCTCCAATGAATCATATCTAGATGTGGTGAGGGGCTCGCCCTGAATTAAGATTGAGTGGCGGGTGGGCTTGCCGGACTGGAGTGGTACTACACCCATGACAAGTTAAGGGTGTAGTTGAAGGTTGATTCTTAAACCGAGTGGTTAGTTCGAGGTTGTAATGTGGATTTTTCTCTTCTTTCAAGGGTGTCGCTATTTTGTATAGCGTGCTTATTTTTTTCCTTGCGTTTGACATGCATACTGACGCCAAATTGTTTTCCCTACCTCTGAAACTATCGCCGAATCATTTTTTTGACCTAGACTGACAACAAATCATGCTGTTGTGAACGAGGGAGAAGCATGAGCTCATGGCACATCTGTTGCACCATGAGAAATGCATGTGTGGGTCAAATGTCCTTGGTGAGTAGTGTAGTTGCTATGGTTTAAGAAATGAAATGATAACACTGCTTCCTCACATGTTAATAAAACATAATCTTATCCAAGTATGATGGCAAAGTTAACAAAAGAACACAATATACTACTCAAAAGTTCGATCCGAAACAAGTAGAGAAACAAACATTTCTTAGGCAATAAAATGCGTATTTCCATTGATGATTTGCTTAATTTCATTCATGGACACTTGGACGATGCTCCGGCTGTCCGGCACAAAAAAGAGAGTAATTGAGCATGGCCATCTCTGGCTCATCAACAATCATGCACAAATGGGGCAACCTATTGCCACCACTAGATGTTCTTATTAGGATATCCCACCTTAGATGATTTAGAGAGGGCTCTCGCGTCCCCCCGCAAGTGGCTCGGAAGAAAACCCTAAATGCCGCTAGCAGCCCAACCATCACCCTTTCCTCCCCTCATTGCCTCCGGCAGCGGTCGCCGGGAAAATCCCGCACAACTCGGCGGCGGAAGGGCCCCATTCCTCCTCCGGCCCAAAGATGGTTGGCACGGGCGGGTGGTCTCGGTGGGAGATCGAGCGGCTGCGTGCGCTCGGGGCGGTGCAATTGGCTGGCGAAGCGGTGCACGGAGGCACGGGCTCACAGGGAGAAGATCTGGCATGCGGCGTGGACCCGGCTTTGCTTGTCAACTAACATGCAAAATGTCTATGCGGCTGTTCAAACCGGAACTATTCCTCCACAAATGGGGCCAGCACCACCACATCCTGGAATGGACCCAAAACTGCCTTCGTCGAAGAATTTTTGGCACATTGCACATGACTCTGGTTAGTACATTACCACACTATTCAAGCATTGCCTATCATTGATTCAACACAAAAAGATTTTTCCTTAGTATCTGTTTATAAAACATGTAGGGATCCCACAGATCAAACATTGGTGGAGGTTGTTCTACTCATGGTGGTGCTACTCCTGGTTCACGGAGCCAGTCACCCTAGTTATGCTCGGTGGTGGTGTTGTTGCTTCTCCCTAGACCCGTGGCTTGTCCCCCCTTCCGATTAATCCCCTACTCGCAACATTGGGGGGTGATCGAAGGCTAACAGTGGTGTGGTGGCTTGTTATGTATTTCGATAATGATGTAAACTTGTCCTGCTATGACGATGATGTATAATTTTCATTCTATGATGTTATTTGTGGTTTTGTTTAGATGGTGATGTTACATATTTGGGTTTAATGATGATGATGATGTTATATATTTGGGTTTAATGATGATGATGATGTTACATATTTGGTTTTCATGATGATGGATGATGATGATAATATGTGTTATGGATCTGATGTTATATGTGTGTTTTGATGATAATTATATCATATTGGAGCATGTAGCTATTTAAATTTGCAAGACAAAACCCACACAACCAAAAAAATGTGACCAAAACTAGCTTTGGCCCGAACTCCCAAGAGTTGACACGTGTCACCTATGCCGGCAGCATAGGTGCACGCCAGGTGGAGCAGCTATGCCGAAGGCTTTGCCGAGCCATCAGCATAGGTGTGTCGTCAGATGTCCCAGAGCAAGCCACACGGTGCATATATGCTGACGGCAAATTTGGAATTATGTCGTCGGCATATGTCCACCACGTGGCAAACCCAGGCAGTGGCACATGGGCGAACGGAGTTAGGAATATGTGTCATCTAATTTTCATTGCCGACGGCTCGTAAAAACCTTCGAAATAGGGTGTCTATGGCGACAACATTACTAGGTCAATGACTTGTCGAAATTTTCCTAGGGAATCGAAGACGATGGCCCTATATATGCCGAAGGCAGCCATTGGCGTTCGGGACTATGTTGACGGCTACGGGCCGTCGGCGTCTTTTTAAATTTCTGTAGAGTTAAGTTTCGTAGAAAAAGATAATTATTATTTCAACACTTTGCGATTATTTTAACACTTAGCAATTAATTACTAAAGTTGAGACACTTATTTTGGGACAGAGGGAGTAGATATGTTCTACTTAGCGTGCTAGATTTATTATTCTTTGAAACTGAAGGTATACAAGCTCTGTTCTGCATGGATTTGTTATGCCTTTGTAAGTTTTGGGAACCTTTTTAGGTACATCCAATATATACTAGTTTAATTTAGCTCTGGAAGTCTTTATAAATATCTTCATGCAAATATTTCATCTAGCATTATAGTTCAACCGCTTGTGATTTTCCTGTGGTAATTGAAGTCACAATTCATTTTCATGCAGACTTATCTAGATCCTACTTGACTTCTTTCTTAGAGATTTTATTGTCAGCTTGTCTTATGATTCATCTAGAGAGAGGGGAGTTCCGATGCATATTAAGGTGCATGGAATATTGGTGTTATTAGATTGTCTGAATGATTCCCTGTCATTTTTCATTGTTGTTAAGTGGCTATGTGTGGTTGTGAGGTTATATTGCAAGAGCTGTTTGATATGTTGTATGGCCCAAGGTTTTGGGTACCGCCCGAGAAGTTCGGATACCGGGCGGTATCTGAATCGAACTCGCGACCTCATCACAGCTTAACGCACACATAGTTGACGTTCCACTGAGCTACTACCTCTTTTCTGAACAATACTAGTTCAAAAAAAGTTTATATATAATTTAAAAGAATTCGAATTCAAAATTTAATTATAAGTTTCTGTTGAAATTTGCTCGGTATTTCTCGGTAACCGTGGTTATAGGAAATTCCGCCCGCCAATGAGAAAATTTGTGCATTCGGACCTTGGTATGGAGCACCAAAGAGCAATCCTTTAATATATCTAATTTCTGATTTGGTGATGGACTTGTATGAAACTTGAGTCATACACGCACTCGGAAAACAACATTCCAAAATCGTAATTATGCCGCTATATAGCGACAACTAACCAGCCTAGCTAGTACCATATGGAGAAGCAGCACGCACGGTGCAGCATTCTCTCTAGCTGTCACCTTTTTTATATAGTACTAAGAGAGATCAATGTCCGATCCTCGCCCGCAGGACGCCGAGGATTCGACATGGGGTGGCTGCTCTCTCCATGGCCTCAACATTAAGGTGAAGGGCCATCTCCCCGGCGGCGGTGTGCCACCTGCTCCTAGAATGTCTCCGTATTTCTGGGGCGAGGATCCCGTGGGAGGCTTCCCACTGCAGACCGGCTACTCGGAGGCGAGGGCCTTGATCGGCAAGGGAGCCGTAGCAGATTTTCGAAGGCTTTCTCGCCAGGCGGAAGACATGGTGGCGGAGCTGTTTGCAAGCATCGGCAAGGAGGCGCCAAAAGCGGCGCGGCCCAGGCCCAGGGTGGTGCAGCTGCGGCTGTCCCCAGAGCTCGCGCTGTGGAAAAGTACGCAGCATGCAATGGGCAACGTGCTTCCCCCTAAGGGCAAGGGGCTGAACCAAGCGTCGCCGGAGGTGCTTGCCGCACTGGGCGCCGCTGACTGGCCCGAGGCCATGACAACCAACGACGCCCTGTTCGGGTGCGGCATCGCGAACCTGCTCATTGGCGCCGCCGACGTGCGTACCCTCTTCTCCAACTACGTGACGGACATGGTCTTTTACTACGAGCACGGGTACGACCACGTCTTCCCCTCGCTCCACCGGCTGCTCCACGACGGGCTCGTTGACGACCGGGCGCTGCGCACCCTGGGCGGCCAGGAACGACGCGAGGTCGTCGCGGTCGGCGCGTCCTACATCCAGGCCAAGATCGCTCTGGAGGAGGCGCACAGGACGCGCCTCAAAGACTACTCCTCGCATCTGGACCGTCAGGCAGCTCAGGTCATCCTCCTGGCTGACAGCAGCATCCTCGGCATGGGGGCCGAGGCCACGGCCCGGGGCTTTGACCCCGGCGCCGTC
The DNA here is from genome assembly GCF_018294505.1 of Triticum aestivum. Lineage (NCBI taxonomy): Eukaryota > Viridiplantae > Streptophyta > Magnoliopsida > Poales > Poaceae > Triticum > Triticum aestivum. The sequence goes on from NC_057812.1 coordinate 741,230,551, forward strand.
ATGAGTGACCTCGTCTTCAGCAAGCCGGCGACTGACGTGGTTGACGTGGGAAGCGACTTGGTCAACTCGGAGGTGATCAACTCGTTCCTCAACGTGGCCGACATCGCCGTCTCGGGCGTCGTGAGCGAGACGGCGCTGCGGGCCATCTACGACGCCTACGCCGCCACGTGTGCGCGGATGTTCACCCAGAGATGGCACGAGCCGTTGGTCCGGATGTGCGCCACAGGAACGACGTGGCACATCCAAAACGACCGGCACATGTTCCTCCGGCGGGCGCTACTGGGATGGCCCAAGGCCCGCAAGTCGCCAGCGCGGCCGCAGCGCGAGGGCGACTTCGACGAGGTCTTTGACGCCGACTTCCGCACTACCGGCTTCAGCAGGCCACTCGACCCCGAGTACGCCTGCGACGGCGGCGAGGAAACCTGTAACCACGTGCGCCGCTTCCTCGGTCGCCAGGACCGAGACCTGCTAGGCGCCCTCTGGTGGTCCGTCGTCACTGGCCCGCTGGAGTACGTCCGGCAGGGAAAGGTGGACGAGCAGCGTGAGCAGCACCTCGCCGAATTGTCGCGCCTGCAGATGGCCCAGCTCTTCTCCAAGGGCCTCGTCCACGAAATGGCGTGGCTCCTTGCCCATGCGTGCCACCACGCTTGGCAGGTGAACTACCTGTACGAGGCCGCCATGTTTGGCAGTCTCCTGGACGGGGGCACATTGATAGCCAGGCTCGACCGAGCAGAGGATGAGACAAGGACATGATGAACATGCTATGCTGCTGCCGTGAAAATGCTATCTTGCATGCAATCCCTAGAGACCAAGATCAAACGTCTTAGATTAGATCTTCGTGAAGAGTATGATCTTAAAATATTTTATGAATTATGTGAGGAACGCGACATTATTCATAAGAGGACACTTCGCTACTCCTTCCAATCAAATGGATTTGTTGAGAGGAAAACCACACATCGACTTGGTGAATGCCATGTTGGACACTGCAGATTTATCCAAGGCATGGTGGCGGGAGGCTTTGCTCATATTATGTCATGTCCTGAATATAGTTCCGAACAAGAATAAAGAGAAAACCACTTACAAGGACTGGGTTGGGAGAAAACCACTTAGAGCATCTCCAACAGCCACGCCAAACTAGGGCCGCGCCGCAAAATTGGCCATTTTAGCGCGCGCGCAACCGGTATAGTGGCTCCAGCAGGGGCGCAAAAACCGCGCGCGTCATATCTAGTTCGGCGCGCGGGCCGAAACTCCATCGCACGCCGCATATTTGCTGCGCCCGCTCCCGTGCGCTGGACTCTCGCGCGCTCGCTCGCAACTCACTCCCCCCTCTGCGGCCCCGCCTCCGCCCGTGCCATCCGGCGACCGTTCCGGCGCTTCCCCGGCCTATCCCCGCGCCGCGGCGGCTTCCTCCGCCCCCCTCTAGTCACCGCCGCCCCTCGCGCGCGTCCGTCCTCCGACGAACAGCGCCCGGGTGCTCGCTGCCGCTCGGCGCCCGCAAGGTGTTCAATAAAACACCCGCAAGGTATGTCTTGCTCAAACTTCATGAATTTGGTGCATGTTGATTGTAGTTTTTATAGCATAGTATTGAACATTGTAGATGAGTCCGTCGAATGATTCTTCCGAAGAAGGATTTGACATGGAAGAAGAGGAGGATCTTGCAATGATCCTAGCTATGCACGTCAATAAAAAACCGAAGCACGGTGGTTCGGTTATGGGTCGGCAGAAAATTTGGAGGGATAGGATTGATGCCCACAACAGATTGATCAGGCATTATTTTGCGGAGAATCCCACATACCCCGAGTCGTATTTTCATCGCCGGTTTAGGATCAACACCGAGGTGTTCAGGCGCATTGCAGAGAAACTAACGAGCCATGACTATTTTTTCAACAAAGGAGGAATGCCGCCGCTGATTTAGTTGATGATCACTTGGCTATGGGTGAGAGCCAAGCCATCATGTGTGTCAAGCGCTTCACAGTCGGAATTGTGCAAGTGTTTGGCCAGGAGTATTTGAGATCTCCCAATATTGAAGACGCCGCAAGGCTATTGGAGATGAACAAAGCTCGCGGCTTTCCTGGTATGCTTGGCTCAATAGATTGCATGCATTGGGGTTGGAAGAATTGTCCAAAGGCATGTCATGGGCAATTCCACGGCCAAAAAAAGGTTCCACTACAATCCTTGAAGCGGTGGCCGATCGAGAGACTTGGATTTGGCATGCATTCTTTGGAATGCCTGGATCTTTGAATGACATCAATGTTCTCAACCGGTCACCACTGATGAATAAGATTGCAAATGGTGATTTGCCACCGGTGCAGTTTGTAGCAAATGGCCGTACATACAACTATGGCTATTATCTAGCGGATGGCATCTATTCAAAGTGGCAAACCTTTGTGAAGCCGTTGAAAAAGATGTAAGGTAAGAAAAATCTTGATTTCCACAATGCTCAGGCGGCGGCTAGAAAAGTTGTGGAGAGAGCTTTTGGGATTTTGCAAGCCCAATTTGCTATTGTGAGAGGACCGGCTAGATTTTGGGATCAAAAAATGCTTTGGTACATCATGCACGCTTGTGTGATCATGCATAACATGATCATCGAGAATAAGCGTGGCCAATATGTAGACTACTCTCAGTATGAGCTCTTAGGACATCCCGTGCGAGTGCGATGGAGGGCTGAAAGGGTGGCCTATTTTGTTGCCTCCTATCATGCCATTCGACGTCCGCAGCGCATGATGATCTTCAGAAGGATCTCATTGAGGAGTGGTGGGCATGGAATGGACGACAAAGAGCATCATGATTTGTTCGATATTGTAGTGTTGAACTATTTGTTGTGTTTATTGCACTATTTGTTGTATTGAATGATAAACTATTTGTTTGAGTTGTAATAACAAAATTGACCTATTTATTTTGTTTGTGTTTGATCTTTTTGCTTCTGTTTTGGAGTGCATATGTTGTTTGTGCGAGAGTCGCGCGCGCTGCATTTTTCTGCGGCTGCTGGAGCCAGCGCTGTCGTGGTTCTAACTCTGACAGTGATGTAGGGGGGTATGTATGGAGAGGCTAGATCTTAGCTATGGAGGAGTTGTAAGCACACGAGGACTACGAGTTCAGGCCCTTCTCGGAGGAAGTAACAGACCTACGTCTCGGTGCCCGGAGGCGGTCGACTGAATTATGTGTGTATGAATAACAGGGGTCTGAACCCTTGATACTGAGGAGGGGGGTGGCTTATATAGAGTTCGCCCGGCCCCTCCAGCCCTCAGTAATGCAGGGTTTAAAGTACATTAAGACTGGGGTTACTGGTAACGCCCCTAATAAAGTGCCATGATGACCATAAAAGCTACTTAATGACCGACCGTTTGCGTGCAGGGTGACTTTAGATCTCCTGGCAGTCCAGTGGTTGGATCTTGGTCGAGTGATTGCTTCGTGGTCGAGTGTCTTGAATCCGTCGAGTGGGATACCTCCAAGTCGATTGAAAGGTGACTTCTTCTAGGGATGTCCTTGGGTAGGGTACTTAGGACAGGTCCATGCCCCTACCCTAGGTACATAGCTTCATCATTAGCCCCCGAATGGATCGAGGTTCGAGTGGGGAAGGAGTTGGGGATCTTTCCGACTGGTTCTTCATGTTATATGAACGTCTTGTTTTGGATCAATTATCACGGATGACGTCGTCAACTTCTTTCAGTCGCCTTGATCCTTTCTTGGCCTCTTGTCGAGTGAATTTCTTTACTTGTGAAGTTCCGAGTGACGGTGTGAAAGGGATCTTCTGTTTGACGAGTTGTTCTGCGGCCCGCGGATTTTGCGGGATTTGAATTTCGGGAAGCGCGCGGGACGGGGGCGGCCGCAGTAATCGGATGGGATAGGACGGAAGCTCCTCGATCCCCGCGCCACCTTTTTCGCCACGTACCGCGCGCGCGCCTGTTGCGGGATTTGACGGGATTGCCTGGGCCTACCAGTCAGCCACTCGGAAGCGACCTCTTATAAGCTGCCGGCTCGGGACCCCCGAACAGTGCGCCTTCACTTTTCCCCCTTCCTTCACAAGATCCTCCGCCACCTCCGCTCTCACCTTGGTGCCGTAGGTCTGTTCGAGCTTCGCCGGCGACGATGGTGAAGGAGAAGACGTCGGCTCTGGAGCGCGCGAAGAAGGCGGCGGTGCAGGGGAAGGGGAAGAAGTCCGCTCGGGGCGGATCTTCCTCGAGGACTGCTCTGCCCAAGGATTGGATCCAGGGCGACTGGATGCCGTCGGCGATTCGGCAGGATGATCTCGATGATCTGGTCGAGGGGGGATTCATTCCCCACGAATCTGCGCGTCTCCCGGGGAAAGAAGTCGAACCCCAGCCTCTTGATGGTGAGTGCGTCCTCCTCACCACCCATATCGATCGTGGATTCTCTCTGCCTCCTCATCCTTTTTTCCAGAGCTTCTTGAACTTCTTTGGAGCGCAGCTCCATCACTTTACTCCCAATTCTATTGTGTATCTTGCTGCTTTCGTTTCCTTGTGTGAAAACTTCTTGGGTTGCCGCCCCCATTGGGGACTCTTCAAGCACATCTTCACTTGCCGCTCTCAGTCGGTCAAGAAGGCCAAGTCGAGTGACGAACGGACGCAGGTGATCCAGCTGTGCGGGGGCCTGGCGATCCAGATGAGGGGAAAAAGTTCCTTTCCGTCTATCACTTTTCCCGAGTCAGTCCGTGGGTGGCAGTCAACTTGGTTTTACTGTAAAGACCAGGTGACCCCAGGACAGTCGACTGGGCTTCCCCTTTTTCTCTGAATCGAGCACAAAAACCTGCCTCTCTAAAAGTGACGCTGGAGGAAAAGGCGCAATTCAGGTGCTGGTCGGTCGAGTGGTTCAGCTTGTCCGCGAGGGTGTGACTGGCATGGACTTGTTGGAAGTCTTCCTTCGGAGGCGCATCCAACCGCTTCAGGCTCGTGACCACCCGATGTGGCTGTACTCGGGTCTCGAAGACACCACTCGGATTCACCCAGAGGAGGTCACCGACGAGATGTTGGAAGGGTGGCTGTCGAGTATCACAGGGAACAATGACAACCCCTGAGGAGCCAGGAGGATTCCTCCACTCGACCAAACATACGAAGTGGACAAGGTCTGACCTCGCGTTTCCGACTGTGATCTTGCTTTCTTTATTTGTTCTCTTTGGATCAGTCGATTGACTTTTGTCTTGTTTGCTGTCCTCTAGGCCATTACTGAGATGTACTCGACACCCAATGGAGCACAGGAGCAGGCCGAGGAAGGAGAGGCGAGCGGAGGCGAAAGTGGAGACGAGAGAGAAGAGTGGGAATCTGACGGCGAAGGAGAGGGGGATGACGACGACGACTCCAGTGAAGAGGAGGAGGAAGAAGTCGAACCTCCCCGCTCGGAACGGCGATCCAAGCTTACACACGACCCTGCGCGGGAACGTGGTAAGGCGACTGTCCCTGTTGGGCAGTCGTCGAAGCGCCCTCGGACCTCATCTCCAGCGCCGACAGAAAAAGCTCCCAAGCACCCACGCGCGACGCCGTCCAAGCCGCCCAAGGCTCTGCCCAAGATGAAGATGACTGTCCCCACCATTTCTGGGTAATAGTAGAATTTGTTTTCCTTTGTTGAACGTGACGGACTCTTGGTCGACTCATTGAATAAGCTGACTGACTTTCGAAATTTGCAGTGCTGCCACCTCGGAGATCTCCGCCAAGGACGATGATCAAGAGATGGAAGACGCTGTTACCTCCAACCCCGGTACGATTACTGATGCTCTGCTTTTAGTCGACTGACGATTTCTTATAATTCCGGTCGATTGGATTTTTCTTGTAGCTCCTCCTCATGTCATTGACCTCCCTGATGATGACGACGAAGTGCCGCTGAGGGCGCGAAGGAACAGGAGGGCGCCGGCTGGCAAGACCCCACAAACTACTCCGGCGCCTGAGGCCGTAGTCCGGGAGGGTGGTGATACCACTCGGGCTTCTGTGACCTTCGCTGAACCTCTGACGAGTGTCCGGCCTTCGACGTCGACTGCAAATCCGCCTTCGCTTTTTGCCACACACCACGTCCCTGAGGACCAAGTGGGTGCCGCTAAAGAGGCTATACGCCAGGCGGGGATCATGATGGAGCAAGTGAAGGTGGTTCGGGAAGCCAGCCAAGCAGCTTATGACGCGAGTTCAGCTCTTCAGAGCAACGTCCAGGTCAGTCGATTCACCGCTTGTTCTGTTAGGATATGCTATCTGAAGAATCTCTTTTCCGAAGATCTTTATATCTGTACACCCACTGGGTGTGTCTATTAATCTTTTTGACGAGTGGGGGCACGCTAAGTGCACCCACTGGGTGTAGTCCCCGAGACTACGGTGGACTGCTGGCAGTCGACTGTAGTCTTTATATTGTGTTGCTTTAGTTGAACTTCTTCACTCGGTCTGGTCAGGCCATGTCGAATGGAACTGTACACGGTCGACTGCGGGCAGTCGATTTTTTTTGGTCGAACCAGTGGGGGCACGCTGAGTGCACCCACTGGGTGTAGTCCCCGAGACTACTGTCGAATGTTTTTGATTCGGCTGTAGTCTTAGAAACGCCATCATTGTCTCTTGGTTACTCGGAAGCAACTTATCTTGGATGTCTGTCGACTGATTTTTTTGCAGAAATCCTGCGAACTTGTGGCTCGCTACACTGAGTTGGAGAACAAACAGATCCAGCTGAACCTTGACTTGAAGCTTGCTCAGGAGAACTTGCAGAAGGCGAGGGACGAAGCAAAAGGTATGGCTGGTGAGCTTTTGTCGACTGTCCTTTCTTTCTGGCCGTCCTCGATGTTGATCTCACTTGCTGTTTCGCAGACAAAATGGAGGAGGCTCTGAAGAAGAAGGATCAAGACCTTGCCGAAGCGCAGAAGGAGGCCCTGAACAAAACGAAGCTTGCTGAAGAAAAACTGGCTTCAGTCGGTACTCTTGAAAAGGAAAACTCCAGGCTGAAAACTGCTCTCGACGCGGCTAATCAAGAGGTCAGCCGTCTGAAGAATGGCAATATAGCTCTGAATGACAAGGCAAGTGAACTGGCGGGGAAGAGGAACGATCTGGAGGCTTATCTCGGTGGACTCGCCAAGAAGCTGTTCGTCATGCTCGAGGGTAATTACTCCGGCCCGACTGACTTGCAGTTACCAAACCTGCGTAGAGCCACTGACTTATCCTTGAATTGTGTTTACAGAATTCTGCCAGAACTTCGAAGAGGAGACCAGTCGAGTGGAGACAGACTTGGACCCCATCAATTCTCCAGTGAAGGACGAGGCTGCTATGAACGTGCTCCGACTGGAATCTCGTGTTGCCGGCGTTGTTGACTATCTTGCTCGATTGAAGGTTGCGATGTCGCGGATCGACACGTCGCTCTGGCCTAGGACGACGCTTCAGAATGACCTCGAGTCCCTGATGACTCGACTGAATGAAGTCCCAGGTCGAGTGGCGGAATGGAAGAAATCTTATGCTAGATGTGGCGCTGACGTCGCTCTATCTCTGGTCCGCGTCCACTGCAAGGAGGCGCGAGAAGAAAAGTTGGCCGCCATCCAAGTTGCCAATACCAAGAAGCACAACTTTCAAGACTTCATGGAGACTTTCATTGCTGCAGCCACTCGCATTGCAGACGGGATCGATTTGGACGAGTTCGTTGCCCCTTCCAGTCCTCCGCCTGAGGAATAAAAACTTTTATGCTTCACTTTAAATTTGCCTCAGAATGTCGAGTGGATTTTGTAACTGTTAAACTCTGTCAAGCTGGAGGCTCGAGTACTTTGATCTGCGGTCTAGGACCTTTGGATCTTATCTGAACTTGATTTATCGTTGAATATCTTCATGAATTATCTGTCGAGTGGAACTTGTTCTTCACTCAAAATAACTTTGTATTTGTGGTGCAGCTCCGAAGGAGAAGGTAGCAGTCGATTTGCAGCTCGTCGTTCTTGCGGATTGGGATGTGTTCCGTACTTATGCGAGCACTGGGCTGCAGCTAAGCCCCCGAGTGGAAGGTCTGCTTTACACTCGGTAGGATTTTAAAAACTTAGGCGAGTACTGGACTGCAGCTAAGCCCCCGAGTAGGAGGTCTGCTCTCCACTCGTAGATTTTTTCAAACTTAGGCGAGTACTGGACTGCAGCTAAGCCTCCGAGTGGGAGGTCTGCTCTCCACTCGGTAGGATTTTTTCAAACTTAGGCGAGCACTGGACTGCAGCTAAGCCCCTGAGTGGGAGGTCTGCTCTCCATTCGGTAGGATTTTTTTCAAACTTAGGCGAGTACTGGACCGCAGCTAAGCCCCCGAGTGGGAGGTCTGCTCTCCACTCGGTAGGATTTTTTCAAACTTAGGCGAGTACTGGACTGCAGCTAAGCCCCTGAGTGGGAGGTCTGCTCTCCACTTGGTAGGATTTTTTCAAATTTAGGCGAGTACTGGACTGCAGCTAAGCCCCCGAGTGGGAGGTCTGCTCTCCACTCGGTAGGGATTTTTCAAACTTAGGCGAGTACTGGACTGCAGCTAAGCCCCTGAGTGGGAGGTTTGCTCTCCACTCGGTAGGATTTTTAAACACTTAGGCGAGCACTGGGCTGCAGCTAAGCCTCCGAGTGGGAGTCTGGCTCACCACTCGGTATGATTTTTAAACACTTAGGCGAGCACTGGGCTGCAGCTAAGCCTCCGAGTGGGAGTCTGGCTCACCACTCGGCAGGATTTTTAAACACTTAGGCGAGCACTGGGCTGCAGCTAAGCCTCCGAGTGGGTGTCTGGCTCGCCACTCGGTAGGATTTTTAAACACTTAGGCGAGCACTGGGCTGCAGCTAAGCCTCCGAGTGGGTGTCTGGCTCGCCACTCGGTAGGATTTTTAAACACTTAGGCGAGCACTGGGCTGCAGCTAAGCCTCCGAGTGGGAGTCTGGCTCACCACTCGGTAGGAATTTTTAAAACACTTAGGCGAGCACTGGGCTGCCAGCTAAGCCTCCGAGTGGGAGTCTGGCTCACCACTCGGTAGGATTTTTAAACACTTAGGCGAGCACTGGGCTGCAGCTAAGCCTCCGAGTGGGAGTCTGGCTCGCCACTTGGTAGGATTTTTAAATACTTAGGCAAGCACTGGGTTGTAGCTAAGCCTCCGAGTGGGAGTCTGGCTCATCACTCGATAGGATTTTTAAACACTTAGGGGAGCACTGGGCTGCAGCTAAGCCCCCGAGTGGGAGTCTGGCTCGCCGCTCGGTAGGATTTTTAAACACTTAGGCGAGCACTGGGCTGCAGCTAAGCCTCCGAGTGGGAGTCTGGCTCACCACTCGGTAGGATTTTGAAACACTTAGGCGAGGACTGGGCTGCAGCTAAGCCTCCGAGTGGGAGTCTGGCTCACCACTCGGTAGGATTTTTTTTACAAACTTAGGCGAAACGGATTCGCAGCTAAGCCACCCACTGGGGGATTTCACACGCAAACAAAAGCGACAACAATTATACGAAAATTTGTAACACTCTTGTCTTTGATAAATAGACTACAGAATTTTTTCTTATTACATCTCATCTGAGTGAGAATTCAAGTGTAAAAGGGGCGGAGCAGTTCTGCATTCCAAGCTTGTGGCTCATCGATCTGGCGATCGACATTGTAAAGGTGATAAGCTCCATTTTGGAGGACTCTGGTGACGATGAAGGGACCTTCCCAAGTAGGAGCGAGCTTGTGTGGTTTCTGTTGATCCACTCGGAGGACCAAATCTCCTTCTTGGAAGGCTCGACTCTTCACATTTCTGGCATGGAATCGACGCAAGTCTTGCTGATAAATGGTAGATCGGATCATAGCCATTTCTCTTTCTTCTTCCAGGAGGTCGACTGCGTCTTGCCGGGCTTGTTCTGCTTCATCTTCGGTATAAAGCTCGACTCGGGGTGCATTGTGAAGTAGATCACTCGGCAGGACTGCTTCCGCTCCGTAAACCAGAAAGAACGGAGTTCTTCCAGTCGACCGATTCGGGGTGGTCCTCAATCCCCACAGAACTGACGGAAGCTCATCGACCCAAGCGCCTGCTGCGTGCTTGAGATCACGCATCAGCCGAGGCTTTAGTCCTTTGAGAATCAGACCATTTGCCCTTTCTGCTTGTCCATTCGACTGGGGGTGGGCGACCGATGCGTAGTCGACTCGTGTGCCTTGAGAGGCGCAAAAAGCTCTGAACTTGTCTGAATCAAAGTTTGACCCATTGTCGGTGATGATGCTATGCGGGACTCCATATCTGAATGTTAACTCCCTGACGAAACTGATAGCAGTGCAAGCATCAAGATTCTTGATAGGCTTAGCTTCAATCCATTTGGTAAACTTGTCGACTGCCACAAGCACATGTGTGAAACCGCTCCTGCCTGTTCTCAATGGGCCAACCATGTCCAGTCCCCAAACAGCGAAGGGCCAGACGAGTGGAATGGTCTTCAGGGCTGATGCAGGCTTGTGTGACATGTTGGAGTAGAACTGTCACCCTTCACACTTGTCGACTATCTCTTTTGCCATTTCATTCGCTCTTGGCCAGTAAAATCCCGCTCGGTATGCTTTAGCCACAATGGTCCGAGAGGACGCATGATGACCACAGGTCCCCGAGTGGATATCATCAAGGATTATCTGACCTTCTTCTGGTGTTATACACTTCTGACCGACTCCAGTCGCGCTTTCTCTATACAACTGTCCCTTTATGACTGTAAAGGCCTTGGATCGACGGACGATCTGTCGAGCCTCTTCTTCGTCCTCCGGGAGTTCCTTTCTCAGGATATACGCGATGTACGGTATCGTCCAGTCGGGGGTGATTGCCAAAACTTCCATGATTAGGTCGACCACTGCCGGAATTTCAACTTCAGTCGGATCTGTGGCACTCTTTGGCTGCGGGGCTTCATCTGTAAAAGGATCTTCTTGGACTGATGGCGAGTGGATGTGTTCCAAAAACACATTGCTGGGGATGGCTTCTCTCTTGGAGCCTATCTTTGCCAAATCATCAGCCGCTTGATTTTTCAGTCGGGGGATGTGATGAAGCTCTAACCCCTCGAATTTCTTCTCTAACTTTCTCACTGCATTGCAATAACCAGTCATAGCTGGACTTCTGACGTCCCACTCCTTCATCACCTGATTAACCACCAAATCTGAGTCGCCATAGACCATGAGGCGACGGACGCCGAGTGAAATGGCCATGCGCAACCCATACAAAAGTGCTTCATATTCTGCTTCGTTATTGGAGGAATCAAAGTGAATCTGGAGAACATATCTGAGCTTATCTCCTCGGGGGGAAACCAATACTACCCCAGCACCGGAACCATTCAGCATCTTAGATCCATCGAAGAACATGGTCCAGTGCTCCGAGTGAACTTGAGTCGGAAGTTGCTGTTCGATCCACTCGGCGACGAAATCTGCAATTGCTTGGGACTTGATAGCTTTCTTTGCCTCAAACTTGATATCTAGGGGAAGAAGTTCAATCGCCCATTTGGCCACTAGACCAGTTGCATCTATGTTGTGCAAAATCTCTGATAGTGGAGCGTCGCTGATGACTGTAATGGAATGATCAGAGAAGTAATGTGCAACCTTCTTCGTGGTCATATAAATCCCATATACAAGCTTCTGGTAATGAGGATATCTTTGCTTTGAAGGAGTCAAAACTTCAGAAACATAATATACTGGGTGCTGAACTTTCAAGGCCTTTCCTTCTTCTTCCCGTTCGACCGTAAGTACTGTACTGACAACTTGTCCTGTGGCTGCAATGTAAAGCAGCAAAGGCTCCTTGCTGATTGGGGCAGCAAGCACCGGCTGGGTGAGCTTTGAGCTCTGTAAACGCTGCATCAGCTTCTGGAGTACACTTGAACTTGTCGGACTTCTTCATCAGTCGGTAAAGAGGCAATGCCTTTTCACCGAGGCGAGAGATGAATCGACTTAAAGCGGCCAAGCATCCTGTAAGCTTCTGGACGTCATGCACACGCACAGGACGTTTCATCCGGACTATAGTACCAATTTTTTCAAGATTGGCGTCGATCCCCCATTCGGAAACGAGAAAACCGAGTAACTTCCCACCTGGAACTCCGAATGTGCACTTTGACGGATTGAGCTTGATATCATACCTCCTGAGGTTGGCAAAGGTTTCAGCAAGGTCAGTCAGCAGGTCGGAACCCTTTCCGTGACTTGACCACAATATCATCCATGTATGCCTCCACATTCCGACTGATTTGAGTGAGCAAACACTTCTGAATCATCCTCATGAATGTGGCTCCGTCATTCTTGAGGCCGAACGGCATGGTGACATAACAGAAGCACCCGAATGGAGTGATGAAAGTTGTTTTGATCTCGTCGGGCCCGTACAGACGGATCTGATGGTACCCGGAATAGGCGTCTAGAAAAGACAAACGCTCACATCCCGCAGTCGAGTCGACTATCTGGTCGATGCGGGGGAGAGGAAAATGATCTTTTGGGTAGGCCCGATTGATATGCTTGAAATCAATGCACATGCGAAGTGACTTGTCCTTCTTGGGGACCATGACAACATTGGCGAGCCACTCGGAGTGGTAAATTTCTCGGATGAACTCCACTGCTAAGAGCCGAGCCACCTCCTCGCCAATGGCCTACCTCTTCTAGACGGCGGACCATCGAAGATGTTCTTTCACAGGTTTAAATTTTGGGTCGACTCATAGACGGTGCTCAGCCAGCCCCCTGGGAACTCCAGGCATGTCAGCAGGCTTCCATACGAAGATGTCCCAGTTCTTACGGAGGAACTGGATGAGCGCTTCTTCCTATTTGGAGTCGACCGTCTTTGAGATGTGAGTGGGAGCAACATTTGGATCGGTCGGGTGAATGTGAACTGCCTTCGTTTCATCAACGACTGTAAAGCTGATTCTGAAGCAGGCTTCTTAGCTTGTAGCAACTCACTCGGATCTGCAGTCTTCTGATACTCTTGCAGCTCGACCACTGCCATCTGAGCGTCAGCAATCTTTGAGCCTTTCTGAAAACACTCTTCTGCTTTCTTCTGATTGCCTATAACAGTGATCACACCTTTGGGACCAGGCATCTTCAATTTGAGATACACATAACATGGTCGAGCCATGAAGCGTGCATAAGCTGGCCTGCCCAAAATAGCGTGATAAGCACTTTGGAAATCCACAACTTCGAATGTCAACTTTTCCTTGCAGTAATTCTTGGAATCACCGAAAACCACATCAAGAGAAATTTGGCCGAGTGACTCGGCTTTCTTCCCAGGAATGACTCCATGGAAACTCATGTTACTGGTACTGAGCCTGGACATCGGAATGCCCATCCCTTTCACTATTTCTGCATGCAGTATGTTCAAACCGCTGCCTCCATCCATCAGGACTTTGGTCAGTCGAGTGCCTTCCACAACTGGGTCGACCACCAGAGCTTGCCTCCCAGGGGTGGCAATGTGCGTAGGGTGATCAGACTGGTCGAATGTGATGGCAGTCTAGGACCACTTCAGATAATTGGGTGTTGCTGGAGCAACCATATTTACCTCAAGGTTAATAAGCTTCAGTCGACTTTTGCTCTCAACATCAGCAAAAATCATCAGGGTGGAATTTACCTGGGGGTGCCCATCGTCACTATCTTCCTTGTCCTCAACTTTGTCCGACTCCTTTTCCTTATCTTTGGACTGCTTGCCCTGAAACTGCTGGATCAGAAGCCGACACTGTCGAGTGGTATGCTTTGGGTAAATGATTTTACCCTCTTCATCTTTCTTGGTGTGGATGTGACACGGTAGATCCAAAACATCATTTCCATCTTGGTCTTTAACTTTCTTGGGGTTCCAAGGTCCTTTGGGTTTTCCCTTAAATTTTCCCTGGGTTACGGCCAGGGCCTCCCCAGGAGCGGCTGGCTCGGCTTTCCACTTCTGTTTCCGACTGGAATTTCCTCCAGTTTCCTGGGCGACTGCTTTATCCTTGCCACTCCGGAGTCGATCCTCATCTTCACCATTAGCGTATTTGGTGGCAATCTCCATCATCCGATTCAGAGACATCTCTCCAGTTCGACCAAACTTCAGATTCAATTCTCTGTACTTAACGCCTTCTTTAAAGGCTCAAACTGCTGGATGATCTGGTACATTTTCAACTGTGTGGTGCAATGTGATCCACCTCTGGATGTAATCCCTCAGAGTTTCATTCGGTTTCTGCACACAAGACCGCAATTCCGTAAGGCCTGCAGGTCGCTTGCATGTTCCTTCAAATGTGGTGACAAACACTCAGGATAGATCCTCCCAAGTGTAAATGCTGATGGGTGCTAACTGATTCAGCCACGCTCTGGCCGAGCCTTCTAACATGAGAGGCAGGTGCTTCATGGCTACCTCATGATTCCCACCGCCAATCTGGACAGCCACTCGGTAATCTTCAAGCCAACTATCGGGCTTGGACTCACCGGTGAACTTACTAACTCCAGTCACCAACCTGAAGTTGGAAGGAATTACAGCGGCTCTGATGGCTCGACTGAAACACTCCCGCCCTGAAACATGCATCTCTGTCGTGGCCTTCTCGGTGAGCTCTATTCCTGTCGACCAAACCTTGAACAAGAATGGATCTCGCATAAAAGCCTGGTTCCCTGGGGTCGACTGGAATTCTTCGCCCAACACTATGAGGGCGTCTGTCATCCTGCTGTCGAGGCACAAATGATCCACTACTCGGGGGAGGGGTTGGCACTCGACGTCGATCATCACGATCGAATCGGTGATCATACTGCTCATTCCTTCTGTACAGATCCCGCCGGTCTCCACGTCCCTCACGCCTCGGAGGCGATATTGGGCTGTGAGCCGACTGGACTGTATCCGCTGCAACGCTCTGATTTGCAACAAGCCTCTGCCAGCCTCTGACTGGGAGGACTGAATCGACTCTGCTATACGGGCTGCAGCCGCCAAATTCTGAATCGGAGTACGATATACCTGCGGGGGCGGAAAGAGTTGACGTCGACTGGATTCTGGATCCCGTTGACGCGCTCGCTCGTCGAGTATTCGCTGGAGATTCTCCAGTCGAGTGCGCTCGGCCAAGTTAGCCAAGCGCGCGTCCTCCAAGGCTCGGGCCTCGGGGGTTTCTCCAATGATAGGAGTGTGGAGTGCATCCATGTTCCGGCGGCGAAGCTCCTCCCGCTGCAACGACGTGAAAGGCTCGGGGAGATACTCCTCGTGAGGACGCGACGGGTCGCCCCCATCCGCACCTCCGTCAGCGCGGGGGAAACCGGGAGGACTGTGTGGCCCATCGATCACCAGAACCTCTGCAGCTGGGTCACTGTTGTCGCATTTGGATGCGGTCTCTGCGGAGCTAGTTGACAGGTCGAATAGGCCGTAGAGGAATTCGTCGGGCTCGATTGCCGTGACTTGTGGGGTGGCCGACTGGCGGGCCACCGCATGCCTCACCCACCTCTAAAGCCTCGACCAACCAGAGCGCTTGCGCCGGTGAGAAACAGGGCGGGGAGATGCCACAGGAGCCGACCGATACTGGGTCAACGGCTGCCGCAGGAGGACACCACGGACACATGCGCGAAAGTGCGTCTCCCCGCGGACGGGGAGCGCATCGACGTCGAGTGGAGCCTCCTGAAGCCAAGCGGAGTCGTCGGCGATGAACGTGAGCGCGGCGAGACGGATCTCGCGGCCCTCCACCAAAGCTCCGCCCGAAACCATGATCAAAGAGATCGGAAAAAATCGCAACTTCTCCAACTAGGCGCTAAGACTCCTGCCCCAAGGTGGGCGCCAACTGTCGCCGTTCTAACTCTGACAGTGATGTAGGGGGGTATGTATGGAGAGGCTAGATATTAGCTATGGAGGAGTTGTAAGCACATGAGGATTATGAGTTCAGGCCCTTCTCGGAGGAAGTAACAACCCTACGTCTCGGTGCCCGGAGGCGGTCGACTGAATTATGTGTGTATGAATAACAGGGGTCTGAACCCTTGATACTGAGGAGGGGGTGGCTTATATAGAGTTCGCCAGGCCCCTCCAGCCCTCAGTAATGCAGGGTTTAAAGTACATTAAGACTGGGGGTTACTGGTAACGCCCCTAATAAAGTGTCATGATGACCATGAAAGCTACTTAATGACCGACCGTTTGCGTGCAGGGTGACTTTAGATCTCCTGGCAGTCGAGTGGTTGGATCTTGGTCGAGTGATTGCTTCGTGGTCGAGTGTCTTGTATCCGTCGAGTGGGATACCTCCAAGTCGATTGAAAGGTGACTTCTTCTAGGGATGTCCTTGGGTAGGGTACTTAGGACAGGTCCATGCCCCTACCCTAGGTACATAGCTTCATCAAGCGCTGCCCGACGCGCCAAGCTAGGCGATGGGCGCACGGCAAAGTAGTTTTTAGCATGCAGTGCTTTCGGCGGCTGTTGGAGATTCTCTTATAAGTTCCTTATTTATGCACTTGGGGATGCTTGGCAAAGTTCAATGTTTCAATTCCCATGAAACGCAAACTAGAAACTAAGATAGTGGATTGTGTTTTTATAGGCTATGCTCAGCGTATCACTGGTTATAAATTTTTAGAGGTCAAATCAGAGATACATGATATGCATGTTGATACTATTATCAAATCTCATGATGCAACATTTTTTTAAACACGTTTCCTTTGGAAAAATATGCACAGTGTTGCAAGACTTTTTATGGGATAACTCCAAATTCTAGTGCATCTAGCGATTATTCTGAACAACCACATGCTGAGGAAGTTCTTGAGAAAGATGACAATGAAGCTCCTAATAGGAGTAAGATACAAAGGTTTTAAAATAACTTTGGTGATGATTTCGTTGTATACCTTGTGGACAATACTCCTATGTTCATTTTAGAGGCATTTGCATCTCCGGATGCAGATGACTGGAATGAAGCTATCCAAAATGAGATGGACTCGATTCTCTAATCCCGTGGGTTGTAAGTGTGTGTTCAAGAAGTAGCTAAGGCCTGATGGTAATATCAAAAAGTCCAAGGCACGGCTTGTGGCCAAGAGCTGCAGCTAGCAAGAAGGCGAAGATTAAATTGACACCTATTCACATGTTGCTAGACTGACTACCATTCATGTACTACTTTCATTGGCTGCATGTTATGGTCTTATCGTTCATTAAATGGATGTGAAGACAACTTACCTTAATGGAGAGTAGGAAGACGAGATCTATATGGATCAACCTGATGAGTTTGTAGTAAAGAGTGAAGATAGAAAGGTGTGTAAATTTCTAAAATCGTTGTATGGGCTGAAATAAGCACCTAAGCAAAGACATGATAGTTTGACATAATGTTAACTTATGTAGGCACTGTCATTAATAAGGCTAGAGGTGTGTTTACTGCTGCCATGGTGGGTGTGATAGTTTTATAGTATGCTTGTATGTTGACAACATACTGATCTTTGGTACAAGCATAACTGTTATAAATGAGGTCAGGTATTTTCTATCAAAGCGCTTTGGTATGAAAGATGTGGGAGAAGCTGATGTAATTCTATATATTAAGATCATTAAGGATGAAAGTGGGATTACATTAATGCAATCACACTATACTGAGAGAGTCTTGAGCCAGTTTGGCTTTATTGAAAGCAAGCCTTCTCCAACACATTATGATCCTAGGATGACGCTTCAAAAGGACAATAAAGAAGCGAGAGATCAATTAAGATAAACTCAAATGATCGGTTCACTCATGTACCTTGTGGGCGCGACGAGGCCTAACATCTGTTTAGATGTGAGCAAATTGAGAAGGTTCATGTCAAACTCGGGTATTGATCATTGGCACGCACTTCAAAGGGTCATGCACTATCTAAACAGTACTATGAGCTATGTGAGTCATTATTCAGGGCACCCTGGTGTGCTTTAAGGATATAGTGACTCGAACTGGATTACAGATGTTGATGTGCTCTATGCCACAAGTCGATATGCATTTATTCTTTAAGGTGGTGCAGGGTCACGGAGGTCTTGTAAACAGAACATATTAACGAGGTCAACCATGAAAGCAAAACTTACTGCTTTAGATATAGCAACGTTGGGGCGGAATGGCGACATGCACTAGTGCAGAACCGGGCAATAGCACCCACTACTTGGAAAAGGGCTATAGATGGAATTGACACTAATGGCGCACCAGACATGTGGTGCGCCATTACTATATACTAATGGCGCACCATGTGTTGGTGCGCCATTAGTGTGCAAATACTAATGGTGCACCACGTCCACGGTGCGCCATTAGTAAAAAATAATATTTTTTTCAAAACTACTAATGGCGCACCGTGGGAGTGGTGCGCCATTCACCACATCCACGGTGCGCCATTAGTAAAAAAAATTAAAAAAAATTCAAAACTACTAATGGCGCACCGTGGGAGTGGTGCGCCATTACTAGTCGAACTAGTAATGGCGCACCATGCCACGGTGCGCCATTAGTAACTTGGCCCAAACATTCGCCCGAATGCGCGCGCACACACATCCACACACCCCGTGGACCGCCTTTTCAGTTTCATAAAAAATAAAAGAAAATGATAGAAATATCAGAAAAATAAAAGAAAATAAGATTCCCATGTGATATGTGGTCTAGTTGTTAGCAAAATTTACAAACATAAATTTTCGAATTTTTTGCAAAATCTCTCGAGAATTTGTAAAATGGGCATAAATTTTGCGTACGAACTCGGATGAAAAAGTTTTTCATATGAAAAATCATCTACTCGAAAAGTTACATCCGAATTTAACGGGGGATCCTCGTTAAACATTTTCAAAATCCTCAAAAACCTAACAGAAAAAAAGATACGGGGCTTTTAAGATCTCGAGAGGCAAAAAAATTCAAAAAAAATTCAAACTTACTAATGGCGCACCTGCCCACGGTGCGTCATTAGTATCTTCCCGCCTTTAAAATTCAAAATAAGTCAAAAAATTAAAAAAAGTTACTAATGGCGCACCTGCCCATGGTGCGCCATTAGTATCTTCCCGCCTTCAAAATTCAAAATAAATCAAAAAAATAAAAAAAGTTAGTAATGGCGCACCTGCCCACGGTGCGCCATTACTATGTCGTATATATGGCTGGGCGCACCTCCTCCACTCCACCTCTCCTCCACTCCATCTCCTCCTCTCCTCCACTCCATCTCCTCCTCTCCTCCACTCCATCTCCTCCTCTCCTCCACTCCATCTCCTCCTCTCCTCCACTCCATCTTCCCTTCTCTCCTCCACCATACTACCCTCCTCCTGTCCGGCGACCTCCTCCTCCTCCTCTCCGGCGACCTCCTCCTCCTCTCCGGCGACCTCCTCATCTCCGGGGACCTCCTCCTCCCTCCTATCCTCTCCTCCCCTCCCCTCCCCTCACGGTTTCTCCTCCCTCCTCTCCGGTGAGCTCCTCCTCCCTCCTCTCCTCCCATTCCCTCATGGTTTATCCTTCCTCCTCTCTGATGCTTCGGTGAACTCCTCTCCGGCGACCTCCTCCTCCTCTCCGGCGATGTAGGCGAGCGCCTCTCCGGTGACCTCCTCCTCCTCCTCTCCGGCGAACTCCTCTCCGGCAAAAGAACGTACAAGATCCAAAAACAGGAACAAAATTTGAAATAATATCGTGCCAAAAAACGAGCAAAAAAACGAGCAAAAAATGGGCAAAAAAATCACGATCCAGATCCAAATTCAAAATTCAAAAATAGCAATGGCGCACGGTGGGGGTTAGACGGTGCGCCACTACTATTTTCCCGCCTAGAAAATTCAAAAATACTAATGGCGCACCGTGGCCTATACTAATGGCGCACCAGTGGCCTATACTAATGACGCACCAGTGGTGCGCCATTAGTAAAAAAAATACTAGTGGCGTGATAGTAATGGCGCACCAGTGATGCGCCATTAGTAGGCAAAACTGGTGCGCCATTAGTGGCCCTTTTCCTAGTAGTGACTGGTTCGGTAACCGGCACTAAAGTGTGGGCACTAAACCCCCCCCCCCTTTAGTACCGGTTCAGCACGAACCGGTGCTAAAAGGCAACCACGTGGCACGAGCCAGCTTCGGGGGCAGGGAGCCCTTTAGTACCGGTTGGTGACACCAACCGGTATTAAAAGGATGGGGGGGGGGGTTGGGTTTATGATTTCTTTTTCATTTAATTTTGTGTTTTCCATTTAATTCTTTTTCGTTTGCTGGTATTTTACGATACTACATATTGTACACGTTATGCATATTTATAAATAGAATTTCTAGTAGAACCGATCATAATATATATATATATATATATATATATATATATATATATATATATCATCGAATGTCTCACAACCACCATTAATTAATTCACACATATATACACACATGTATATATATATATATGTGGACTGTGATATTTGGTACATGTGTGCCATATAAGCAAAACTGCCACACCTCTACTTCTTTCACTTTAAAGTACCACACGGTCCCCCTTCCTTCGACCCCACCTTCTCCCGAACGACCTTGCAGACTTGCCCGAGAAATCTGCTTCTCCCGCATATCTCGCGCGCCCACCCCCAAGAAAACTGCCACTTCTTCATGTTTACCACATGATAAAAAAATATTGCGCATGTGGGATTTGAACCCACACCTCCTTGGCACCAAAGTGCGCCACCACAACAACCTCACCCTTAGGTATTTGTTGCTGAAATTAAAGAGACTAATCGTTTTGATCTTTTTTTACAATTGTGTTACTACAAAAAAGTACAGAAAATTACCACTATTTTCCCTCGAGACAAAATTACCATGGTATTCGCATGCAAGTTATCAGACCTGTGTTGCGTAAGTTACCGTGCTATTTACATAGAACTTACCAGGTACTATGTTTCAACAACTACACCCTTTCAAAGTTACCACTGTGTTATAGGGTCTTCGATGTGTAAAATATCGTGGTACTTACACATAAGTTATCAAGGTACGTGTACATCAACCTCGTCCTTGGTCAAAGTTACCATGGGGGATTGTACATGAGTTACCAGGTCTACAGTTCGTATATTATCATGGTACTTACACCTAAAAACCCGGGTGTGTTTCGGTAACTTTTTTCATAACTTTTTCGATGTTTTTGTGTAACTTATCACGTCTATAGCGGGTCAAGGTGGGCCGTTTTTCTGGGCCAACCCACAAGCACATGTGCCTCCTCATGACACTAAACATTATGTGGCTTTTCTGTGGCACATCATGTGTTGTGTTCATCTAAAAGGCCTCGCGAGGCGAGCGTATGTTTTTAACAACTTGTTTTCCTTTGGTAAAACATTACCATCATGTTTATATTCTAACTTATCGGTTATGCGGTGCTTATATTATCATGTTATTCACACAAACATTATCGGGGATGTTTTGAACAACTTTTCCCCGGGACAAAAGGTTATCATGTTGATTCTAGGTAACCTATCAAGCCCGCGGTGCTTAAAATATCATGCTATTTACACAAAATTTATCAAGGGTATGTTTCAGCAAAATCCCCCCCTCACGGGTCAAAAACTTATCATGGTGTTTAGTTATCGCGGTGCATATGTTTTCATGCTATTTACACATAAAAATACCAGGGGAGGGAGGTATAGTACCGTGCTATTTACACAGAAGATACCGAAGTATCTTTTCAAAAAAAATCCCTATGGTCAAAGTTACCATGGTGTTTCTACCTCAGTTATAAGATGTGCGCTGCGTATATTACCATCTATTTACACATAAATTATCTAGTATATTTTCACATTTTTCTTCCCTAATGGTTAAAGTTACCACGATGTTTGTATCTAAATTATCAGGTCTATGGCGTGAATGTTATCGTGCTATTTATAGAAATTACCCGGGGCCGGGGTTCAACAAATTTCTTCCCAATGATCAAAGTTACCGTGATGCTTTCACCAAAGTTATCACGCCTTCAATGCTTATGACCATGCTACTTACACATAATGTACCGTGTGGTATACAAAAGTTATCATGTTGGTGGTGCGTCATTTATCATGGTGGTGATGGAGAATTTAGCACGGGAAAAGTTTATGTGTCAGGTTTGATAGGTGAAACAAAAGTTTTTCAATGATAAAATATTAAAGGCAAAACATGTCAAAAACAGTATTTTCCTTAGCTTGTTCAACAATGAGTGTCATAGGTGAGATGGTTGGCTCCCTTCGTTGATTACCTGCAGACCAGAGATCAAATCCCAATTAAAGCATTGTTTTTGCCCAAAAATCTGAAAGGCACGTGGGGCCGTAACTGGTGGTTGAAAGAAAGGAAATCAGGACGGCGGGAAAGGAAGGAGATCAAGAGGAAAGGAAGGAGATCGGGAGGACGTGCGGGAATGGAAGGAGATCGCGAGGAAAGGAAAGAGATAGCAAGGACGTGCGGGAAAGGAAGGAGATCAGGAGGGTGTGGCAGTTTTGCAATCTGCCACACGGTTGCCACTTACATATTTCATATATATATATATATATATATATATATATATATATATATATATATATATATATATATATATATATATATATATATATATATATACAATTAGCTAGCTATCTACAATTTCTCCTAATTGGTGCCTTCGAAGCCAGTGGCATTAGCCTAATTGGTGCCTTCGGAGCACGATAACAATTGGAAGTGGTTCATGGGGGCGGAAGCGGGTAATAGTATTCCCCTTCGGGATCTATAATCTGGTCGAGCAAAAATCCCGCTATTTCCTCTTGAATTGCTTCTATGCGGTCCTCTGGTAGGAGCTTCTCTCGCACCTCTTTGAACTGTTAAGAAGGAGATCAATATAATGGTGTAAAAATTGTAAATAGTGTTCTGACAAACGTACTCACTCATGTCTTTGAGATCTGCTCCTTTCGGACGCCATCATGCGAATGCTCTCGCAAACGTAGTATGCACACAGATTATTCCCCCGCGCCTGCTTCAGGGCCTTTACGAGAATGGAATTTGATCAGATAATAATTAATCAAGCATGATAATTAAAGAGATGGCAGCTAGCTAGTACTACTTAATTACTTACATGGGGTCGATACCATTTCAGATTTTGTTTCCATGGGCCTGGAGTGGCCCTGATGAACTTTGCCCAAGCCGTGCCCGCCGACAAAGAAAATGAATAAATGGGTTATTAAATAGTTGTTATCAGGAAATGATGAAGTAATTAAATAGGCCGAGATATAGTTAATAATGATTGAAATTACCTGTTGACTATCCCCTTCACGATGGTGTAGTCAGTTGGTTTCTTAAGTAGTGAGTCTAGTACTTCAACGGTTCCTTCATCAATTTTAATGATTAACAAGATCCAGTGAAATCTGCATGCACACACGTTTGCATGTCTTAATTAAGCGGGCATATGTAAGCAAAAACATGTAGCTAGCTAGTAGGCAAAAATAGAATTTTTAGTACAAGACAGTGTGACTCACTGGAAGTTGTAAGGAAGTAGTATATCTTCATTGTATTTGAGGCGCTTGAAGAACTCTAGCATGCTTTCCTCTACAGTTTTTTCATAATATGGATCTAATTTCCATGTGTATTCATTAATGGTATTTGGGTCAACGAACCCAATGCCATAGCGTCCACCTTTTTTCATTTCATAAATCTTCATCCTGCATAATCCCACAGAAAAGAATATAGTGAGGATAATTACAGGTAATGATTGATCAAAATGATCACTATAGCTAGCTTGAGACTTAAATTACAGAAAGAAATCACTTACAGACAATAGAAACTGACGATAGATTTGTCGAGTGCGTGTTGATTGTATAGCTGAAATAGTTCTGAATACTCAAGGGACACAACTTTCTCATGGTAGTAATGATCCTTCTTGACTTTCACCATGAGGGACTCTCGATTGGAAATCTTGGTAATGTCCATGTACCAGTGATGCAATTCATACATTCTCGTTGGGAGCTTCTTGACCTCGTCTGGCTCAACCAAAGGTTGGCCCCGGACATATTTCCTTTTTATTTCCTCCTCTCTAGTCGGAGACATGGGCTCGATATCAAGGAGTTGTCCAACAGTGATCATGAGCATTTCAGCCTGCTCAATATGCTCCTCGGTTATTACCACATCACCCAGCCCGGGAACGTTAACGGTCTGCCCATAATAATATTGGGCGCGCCTACTCTCATGTGTTGTTGGCACAACAAGCGGGGGGATTGACTGCGCCGCCTGTTCTCCCAGCTGGGGAACGGTTTTACCGCTCCTTTTGCCAGCTGATTTGCTCGAGCTCGAGCTCGCCTATTTCTGTAGACGTGCTCGATTTAACTTCTTGATGTGGCGCTCATAGTCTGTGTCAACAGGCTTGGGAGCTGGTGCTCTAGCCATACGAATGAAGTGGTCAATCTTTTCCTCAGGCACTTTCTCCCTTGGCGGCGGTGGCGGTTGCGGTGCAAAATGGGCTTCCACCTCGGCCTTCGATATGGCTACATTTTCCTCCTCGGACTTGTCGTAAGGCCTCTGCGAAAGAGGCGCGAGGCTTGGACCATATTGAAATCGCTTGCCTCCGCCTGTACCTCCAGTACTACCTCGACTTGTACTACTACGCACCATAGCTAAGGCGACTCTCTTCCGTGATTGCTGAGGCGGCGAAGACGGCTGAAGTGGCTGAGTTGGAGGACCAGGAGTGGCCTGGAGCTGTGCCGGACTTGGAGGAGGAGTGGCCTGAAGCTGTGCCGGACTTGGAGGAGGAGTGGCCTGATGCTTTGCCGGACTTGGAGGAGGAGGAGTGGCCTGAAGCTATGCCGGACTTGGAGGAGGAGTGGCCTGATGCGTTGGTGGACTTAGAGGAGCAGGAGTCTGCTGAGTCGGTGGCGGACTTCGATGAGGAGTCGGATGACGCGATGTCGGTGGCCATCGAAAGATGATGCAATCCTTTCTCCATAGGATGATACGATGGTTGGCCTCTCCCAGTGTGTATTCATCGTCACCTCCAGGAATGTCAAGCTCTAGCCCCGAATATTGGTCCACCACCTCATCAACCAAAACACGAGCAGAGCCCGCTGGAATCGGGTTGCAATGGAGGGTTGCGTCGGGGGGGATTTGTAAAAGCAAGGGCGTCCGCCACCTTCATGGATATGTTCTTCATTTTGAAGTGTAGCTCGCAGTTAGTGTTCTCCATGATGTCATCCATTGGGTAGCTATCCAGCAATGCGTCGCCCGGGGCGGAACCCACGCTGCTTCTCGTCATGGATGGGACGGTGCTATCCAATGCTGGATCATCCGCTAGCTGCTGGAGCTGCTGAGACCCCCCTTTGCTGGCTAAGTGAGTCGATCTGCTCCTGCTGCCGCTGGAATTTGACTGCCAAGTCCGCGTGCGCTGATTCTAGGCCTTGAAGGCGTTCATAGTCTAGCTTTCTCTGCTCCTCCTCCATCTTCCTCTTCTTCTCCTCTGCGATCTTCTTTCTCGCACGGGTTCTGTAGTTAGCGTTCCAGTCCGAAAACCCCTCATACCACGGAAGCGCCCATGCCTCGTGTTCTTCCTGGGTGTTCAGGATTTCCCAGGGCACGCGTAAGCTCGTCATTCTCTCTGTTGGGCTGGAACACCCCTGATCGAGCCTCTTCTATTGCAACAAGTAGCTTATCCTCGGCTCTGTCCAGACATGCCTTCTTTGAAACTTTGCCTGTCTTCGGGTCCAAGTCCCCCCCATGCGCATAGAACCAAGTCCTACACCTGGGGGGCCAGCTCAATGTTTCTGGAGTGACACCTGCATCCTCCATCTCTTTCTCAGACTTATCCCACTTAGGCATTCCCACCGCATAGCCACCTGGCCCCAGCTTATGGAACTTATCCTTTTTTGCAGCATTGGCCTTGTTTATTCTTGACCGTTTCTTAGATAATTCTGAATCCTTGAATTTCATGAAATCTTCCCAATAAGCACTTTGCTTCTCTAGTGTTCCCTCGAATACTGGAGTCTTCCTTCCGTCCTTGACATACTTGGCCCATTCACGATTCTTGTGGTTGTTGAATGCAACCGCCATCTTCCTAAGAGCAGCGTCCTTGACTTTCTCCACATCTGCATCTGTGAAATGACCTGGTAGGGTGAAATGTTCCATGAGCGTTTCCCAAAGCAGAAGTTTTTGTCTGTCGTCGACAAAAGTAACTCCTGGACGTGGCTTTGCTGGCTCTCTCCATTCTTGAAGGGATATCGGGAGTTGGTCCTTCACAAGAACTCCGCACTGACGAATGAACTTGTCCGCAATCTTCTTAGGCGCTAATGGTTTGCCATTAGGTTTGATGGCCTCGATATTTTACTTTACGCCCTCCTTCAACTTTTTGTTTGGGCCTCGTTTCTTGTTGCCAGAAGATTTGCTCGATCCGGATGGCTGAAAGAAGAAAGATCAATTCGTTAATATATCTTCAAGTCATTTAAAACATGTGATGATCACTAGATGCCTGCTTATATAAATATATATACCTCGCCGGTCTTTGTTGTTTCAAGATCAACATTTTCTTCGTCATGTTCATAGTTCATGACTTCATCAATTCGGTCATCGCGATCGAATATCATATCATCCTCCCCGGTGTTGTTTAGATATTCGGAGCCGTCATAATCTTCTTCATTTTGATCATCATCTGGCCCGCGAGGATTGCGTATGATATTGAACAGGGCCTCTTCTCCCTCTCTGCCGGTATTGCCCGCCATAGGTTTTGTTTAACTAATCCAAAAGAAATATATTCAAATTACAATGCATGGATGCAATCAATTAATAAGGAAAAACTGAATCAATCATAGTACATAATAAGCATCATCGAATATAATCTTGAATACGTCGTCTCAAATAATAGATATAATCTCGAATTCATCGTCTCGAATAATATATATAATCTCGAATAAATCATCTCGAATATTATATATCGAATACATCACTAGCTAGCTAGCTAATAAAGATCGAATACTAGAGAGTAATGTAGGCGGTGGACAACCAAAGTGAAGGACCATCACTGGATCATAGCTCGGGTGATCTCCCCAAAGAACCTGCCAGGTATTGGAGAACCTGACGTCCATAGCAGCCATGTAGAGATGGACGTGCTCGTCCTCCTCCCTGACACAGCGACGTACCACCTCCGGCGATCCCGGCTCCCTCCGCACCGAAAGTGGCCCACGCGAACGCCACCAAAGGAGATGAGGATCGACGATGGGACCCGGGGCCGGGTTCCTCACCAAGCACCGCGCCCCTGAAGGTAGCACCTCCCAGTGCCAGCCCGGCGGAGCCCAGTCCCGGACATGGGTCCTCTGAAGCACGACGTCGTCGCGAACGGGTCGACGGCGAGGATGCGGGCCGGGCATCGTCGACAACAAATACTATATGCCGCAAAAGTAAAGTAACATTTTTTAAATGATGGATTGTGATTTCATATGTGCAAATTATAATTTTATAACTAAAACTAACATTTCTAATATTTCTATAACAAAACTAACATTTCTATCATTTCCATAACTAAAAAACATTTCTATATAACTAACATTTCTATATAACTAATATTTCTAATATAACTAACATTTCTATATAACTAACATTTTGTAATATTTCTATATAACTAACATTTCTAATATTTATATAACTAAAAAACATTTCTATATAACTAACATTTCTAATAATTCTATAACTAAAAAAACAGAAAGATTGTGTGTGTGTGTGGTACATGGCGGCCGGGGCAGGAGCTCACCGGCGAGGCGCGACGACTGGGGGCGGCGACGGGGACGGAGACGGAGACGGCGACGGGGACGGGGCGGCAACGGGCCGGACGGGGACGACGGGAGGACAGAGCGGGGCGTGGCGACGGGGCACGGCGCGGTGACGGTGACGACGAGGACGGGGACGGGGACGGCGACGGCGATGGTGACGGACGGCGATGGGGTCGGCGACGAGGGGCGGCGGCGACGGGGCAGAGGAGAAAGAAGCAGAGGGAGAGATGAGAAACTGGCAAATTTTTTGAAGTGTTTTCTTATATAGAACAACCTTTAGTACCGGTTGGAGCCACCAACCGGTACTAAAGGTCTGTTTTGGCCAGGCCAAGCGGCGGGAACGGCACTCCTTTAGTACCGGTTTGAGCCACCACCTGGTACTAAAGGGGGTGCGCTGGTGCAGGTGCGGTGCGAAATATTTAGTCCCACCTTGCTAGCCGAGGGGCGTCCGCACTGGTTTATCAGCCCCAGTGCGGTAGCTCCCTCGAGCTCCTCTCCAAAGCAGGCGTATTAGACCTAAATGTTATGTGCTGCCCTGTGGGCCTACTGGGCCTTTGCGGGCCTGCATCCTGGCCCAACAACAGGTTGGGTTTCTAGTCGTATGGAGGCCGCCGTGGCGTACTAGGTGGGCTTTTTTTCTTTTTTTTTGCTTTATTTATTTTTGTTTTATTTATTTTTGATTTGTTTTTTGCTGTATTTGGAGTTTCTTTGTGAATATTTTTGCTTTAGGTACAAAAAGTTACAAACTTTCTATTAGTACCGGTAGTTTACAAATTTGAATAGTTTAAATTTTAATTATTTGAAATTTGTGTGAATCACTAGTTTGTGAATAACTTAACTTTGAAAATAGATTTTTCAGTGATTCTTTTTTCTTATATTTAATATTAGTGTGTTTTATCATTATATTCAATTTGGTAATGATTAGGTTATTTAAAAAATGAAATGCCTTGGTAACGGATGAGTTTTCATCCGAAACCCTGATACTTCGAAAGAGATTGTCCATTTTGTATACGAAGTGCATCCAGTTTTTGCGGTAACCCTCTCTACTTTTTTGCACATGCTATGTGGGAGAAATTATGATACCATGCCAACTTTCAACCTTTTCTGAGTTCATTTGAAATGCTTTTCAATTTCAGGGTCATTTAACTGAAAAATCAATAAATGCATGAAAGAATTTGCTTGCACATAAAATTTCTTCGCGTTTCAAATGCCAAAACACATAACTAGCTACCCTAACTATTACAGAGATTCCCTCCTGGGTGTGAAACACAGAAGAAAGTGATGATAGTGAAGCCGATCACATCCCAGATCTTTGGGTGTGAAACTTTTTTCTTCGCGTTTGTCCCTTTGCGCCGTAGCCATGGAAAATCTTCATCATTTAACTAGATGCTCGGGTCAATATTCACTGTGAATGGAGCAATTTCATCAAACTTTTCATAATCTCCTGACATGTCTGTCTTGTCATCCACTCCCACGATGTTTCTCTTCCCAGAAAGAACTATGTGCCGCTTTGGCTCATCATACGATGCATTCGCTTCCTTATCTTTTCTTTTTCTCGGCTTGGTAGACATGTCCTTCACATAGAAAACATGTGCCACATCATTGGCTAGGACGAATGGTTCGTCTGCATATGCAAGATTGTTGAGATCCACTGTTGTCATTCCGTATAGAGGGTCTTCCGTTACCCCGCCTCGTGTCATATTGACCCATTTGCACCGAAACAAAGGGACCTTCAAACCACGTCGATAGTCAAGTTCCCATATGTCCTGTATATAACCATAATATGTTTCATTTCCCGTCTTGGTTTCTGCATCAAAGCGACACCACTGTTTTGGTTGGTGCTCTTCTTATCTTGGGTGATCGTGTGAAATGTATTACCATTTATCTCGTACCCTTTGAAAGTCATTATATTCGAAGATGGTAACTGGGACAACAAGTATAGGTCATCTTCAATAGAGGCATCATGCATGGTACGTGTCTGCAACCAGCTGGCGAAACTCCTGGTTTGTTCACGTGTAATCCAGTCATCAGACCGCTCCGGGTGTTTGGAGCGTAGCAAATTCTTGTGTTCATCCATATACGGAGCCACCAAGGCGGAATTCTGTAGAACTGTCTAGTGTGCTTCAATGAGAGAATGTCCGTCCATACATATTATATGTTCCCATCCTAGCGTGCCTTTTCCATCCAGTCTGCCCTTATGCCGCGATTCAGGAACACCAATCGGCTTAAGGTCAGGCATAAAGTTAATACAAAACTCAATGACCTCTTCATTTTCATGGCCCTTGGAGATGCTTCCTTCTAGCCTAGCACGGTTATGAACATATTTCTTTAAGACTCCCATGAACCTCTCAAAGGGGAACATATTGTGTAGAAATACAGGACCTAAAATGTTAATCTCTTCACATAGGTGAACTAGGACGTGCGTCATGATGTTGAAGAAGGATGGTGGGAACACCAACTCGAAACTGACAAGACATTGCACTAAATCATTCTCTAACCTTGGTATGATTTCTGGATCGATTACCTTCTGAGAGATTGCATTGAGGAATGCACATAGCTTCACAATGGCTAATCGAACGTTTTCCGGTAGAAGCCCCCTCAATGCAACCGGAAGCAATTGCGTCATAATCACGTGGCAGTCATGAGACTTTAAGTTCTGGAACTTTTTCTCTGCCATGTTTATTATTCCCTTTATATTTGACGAGAAGCCAGACGGTACCTTAATACTGAGCAGGCATTTAAAGAAGATTTCCTTCTCTTCTTTGGTAAGAGCGTAGCTTGCATGACCCTGATGTATGCCGTCTTTTCCGTGCATACGTTGCTGTTCCTCCCGTGCCTCAGGTGTATCTTTTGTCTTCCCATACACGCCCAAGAAGCCAAGCAGGGTCACACAAAGATACTTCGTCACGTGCATCACGTCGATTACGGAGCGGACCTCTAGGTCTTTCCAATAGGGCAGGTCCCAAAATATAGATTTCTTCTTCCACATGGGTGCGCGTTCGTCAGCGTCATTTGGAACAGATTGTCCACCAGGACCCTTTCCAAAGACCACCTTCAAATCCTTGACCATATCATGTACATCAGCACCAGTATGGTGGCGAGGCTTCGTCCGGTGATCCGCCTCACCTTTGAAATTCTTGCCTTTCTTTCTTACGGGATGCCTGCTCGGAAGAAATCGACGATGTCCCAGGTACACATTCTTCTTACAATTAGTCAAATATATACCGTCGGTATCATCCAAACAGTGCGTGCATGCGCGGTATCCCTTGTTTGTCTGTCCTGAAAGGTTACTGAGAGCAGGCCAATCATTGATGGTCACGAACAGCAACGCCTTTAGGTCAAATTCTTCCCCCATGTGCTCATCCCACGCACGTACACCTGTTCCATTCCACAGTTGTAAGAGTTCTTCAACTAATGGCCTTAGGTACACATCAATGTCGTTGCCGAGTTTCTTAGGGCCTTGGATGAGCACTGGCATCATAATGAACTTCCGCTTCATGCACAACCAAGGAGGAAGGTTATACAAACATAGAGTCATAGGCCAGGTGCTATGGTTGCTGCTCTGCTCCCCAAAAGGATTAATGCCATCTGCGCTTAGACCAAACCATACGTTCCTTGCGTCATCTGCAAACTCCTTCTCATACTTTTTTTCGATTTTTCTCCATTGCGACTCGTCAGCGGGTACTCTCAACTTTCCGTCTTTCTTACGGTCTTCTCTGTGCCATCGCAACGCCTTGACATGCTCTTTATTTTGGAACAAACGTTTCAACCGTGGTATCATAGGAGCATACCACATCACCTTGGCAGGAATCTTCTTCCTGGAGCGCTCGCCCTCGACATCACCAGGGTCATCGCGGCTGATCTTATAGTGCAATGCACCGCATACTGGGCAAGCATTTTAATCCTCGTACTCACCGCGGTAGAGGATGCAATCATTAGGGCATGCATGTATCTTCTGCACCTCTAACCCTAGAGGGCAGACGGCCTTCTTTGCTTCGTACGTACTCTCGAGCAATTCATTGTCCTTTGGAAGCATATTCTTTATCATTACAAGCAACTTTCCAAATCCCTTGTCAGATACACCATTCTCTGCCTTCCATTGTAGCAATTCCAGTGTGGTGCCCAGCTTTTTCTTGTCACCTACGCAATTCGGGTACAACAATTTTTTGTGATCCTCTAACATGCGCTGCAACTTCTTCTTCTCCAAATCACTTGCGCAGTTTCTCTTTGCATCGGCAATGGCCCGACCTAGATCATCAACGGGCTCATCCGATGCCTCTTCTTCAGCTTCTTCCCGCATTGTCGGCTCAGCTTCTTCCCGCATTACCGGTTCAACTTCTTCCCTCATTGTTGTATCATCGTATTCAGGGAACCCATGGCCAGGATAGCTGTCGTCGTCCTCTTCTTCTTCATTGTCTTCCATAATAACCCCTCTTTCTCCATGCTTGGTCCAAACATTATAGTGGGGCATGAAACCAGACTCAAACAGGTGGACGTGAATGGTTCTATACGTAGAGTAATTGTGACCATTCTTACAGCCAGCACATGGACAAGGCATAAAACCATCCACCCGCTTGTTTGCCTCAGCCGCAAGCAGAAAAGTACGCACGCCATTAATGAACTCGGGAGAGCATCGGTCATCGTACACCAAATTAATAGCCGGCTCATCTTCAATACACAGCACCGAAAACACCAAATTAATACAATACATAAAGTTCATACGTAAAGATCATACAACATTTAGATGCAACAAACAAATAACTCTCTAGCTAAAAAATTTAAATGCAACAACAAATGCGATCAAGATCCCAACTAAGGTAACAATTGATCCAACAGCATAATGATACCAAGCCTCACTATGAATGGCATATTTTCTAATCTTTCTAATCATCAAGCATTTTCTCCATCTTAATCTTGTGATCATCGACGACATCGGCAAGATGCAACTCCAATTCCATCTTCTCCCCCTCAATTCTTTTCAATTTTTCCTTCAAATCCTCGTTTTCTATTTCAACTAAATTTAACCTCTCGACAATAGGGTCGGTTGGAATTTCTGGTTCAACTACCTCCTACATACAAATATCAATGTCGACTTGATGGGCATAATTTGTCATAAACACGAAATGCAACGAATAGTTTTAAAAGAGAATATACCACATCCGAATCATAACCAGGACGAGGGCCGACGGGGACGGATATCAAAACCATGGCACTATGTATAACAAACAACGTATGGGTAAGATAATTATACGAGTAACTATATATCCAAATCACACAAACATCAATTTTTTATATAAAACTTCATGAACAAGAGGCTCACCACAAGGTGGTGCCAGCGACGGGACGTTGCGAGCGATCAACGGTGGTTACGACGGAGATTTAGAAGCTACTAAGTAAACCACACCTACATATGCAAACTAAGTGTTATTTTTGACCTCAAATTGCATATAAATTAAATACTAGCACATATATATAATTCCTCCTAAATTACTAAACTCAAAAATCAATCACTATATAAAGCATTGCACGAGCTAATCTAGCAATGAGAGATGAAAGGACAAAGTTGCTAACCTTTGTGATCATTTGAATGGATGGGGGCCTTCAAATCTTGACAAATTTTGGGCAAAATGTGTGATGAGCTTGAGAGGAAGAGGGACAAGAACATAGAGGAGAGGGGAAAGGGGAAGAACAGAGCGACCTTGGGTGGGCGAAGGGTCTATGCAGGACGACCTTTAGTACCGGTTTGTGATACGACCCGGTACTAAAGGTGCTGGAGGGGCCCCGGACTGACAACATCCTGCCAGCACTCACTTTAGTACCGGTTCGTGGCACGAACCGGCACTAATGCGCTTCACATTTGACCCTTTTTCTACTAGTGATGAGCTCTTGATGGGCTTACGGTAGTTGAAAACGATTACCGGCCATCCTTATAAACTGTGACAACCAAATGGTTTATTCAGGTTATTTGACGTTCAGACCCTGAGAAAGGCTCTGCAGTTGCCACGGCTGCTACTCAAGTCTGTAGTGCCATCCACCTCCTCATAAAGCAGTTGTCACACGATCTAGACATAATGCATTGGTTGATTGGATAGAAAATTAAATATTAAACACATATAATATTGTTGTTTGGTCCTTGTATGGTCTCAGTAATAGCAAAGGCTTATGAAAATCGCGATTTCGGTATTTGAATCTGAAACTAATTTCAGTTTATTTACTTTTACAAAAAAAGTACTCGTTTAGTGAAGGCATTGACATGGATCTTGCTGCATATATGTAGCACTTTCCTTAATCTAATCAAAACCTAGAAATGCAAGTGTTGTCTAGTCTGCAAGTCTAGCCCTGCACATTGGTAGTTTCAGGCTAGCAATTTGTCAATCACTTTTTGTGGCATCCATCTAGGCAGACACGCAAATGTACAAACCATTTTTTGTTATTCTTTCGATAAAAAAACACAAGAAAGCTCTGTAGTTGGCACACCTGCTACACTCCACTTTGTAGTGCGATCCACCTCCTCGTTCAACAGGCATTGTATGATCTAGAATTAAAGCATTAGCTGATCGGATAGAACATTAAATATTATACACATATAATATTGTTGCTTGGTCCTTGCATGGTCTCAGTTTATCTTTCTGGAAATGTACTACTTTCCATAATCTAATCAAAACCAGCAAAAGCAAGTGTGGCCTAGTCTGTAACTTTAGCCAAGCACATTGGTAGTTTCAACCTAGAAACTTGTCAATCAGTTTTCATGGCATCCATCCAGGCAGGCATGCACACCTACAAGCACTTTTTGTCATTCTTTCAAGAAAAAAAAACACAAGAAAGCTCTGCACTTGGCACACCTACTACACTCCACTTTGTAGTGCTATCCACCTCCTCGTACAGCAGGTGACATGATCTAGAAATAAAGCATTGGTTGACTGGATAGGACCTTAAATATTAGACACATATAATATTGTTGGTTGATCCTTGTATCGCATGGTCTCAATAATAACAAATGCTCAATGACAATCATGATTAGTAAATATATCCAAACAATAGCTGCCACTGAGCGGATAATTATATTTCCACGCAACCCAAGAAGAACGGTGCAACCTGCATGGGCGACTTCAAGCCAATCAGTCTCATACAATCCATCGATGAGGCTGGCTGCGGTCTTCGACATGATTATCTCCCCTGCGGAATCTGCTTTTCAGGGGGCTAAATGCATCCATGATAGTTTCCTCTTCGTTCAGAATAGTGTGCGCGCACTCCACGGCCGCAAAATACCCCCCCCCCCCTGCTGCTGAAACTAGAGATAACCAAAGCCTTCGACAGCGTCTCCTGGGACACTAGTGGAAAAAGGGCCATTTGTCCCGGTTCGTAAGGCCCATCTGCCCCGGTTGTGGATCTGGGACTAAAGGGTCGTTACTAAATCCCTAGGCCTTTAGTCACGGTTCTTACATGAACCGGGACCGATGGACCTCCACATGCCGGTGCTGCGAGCCCAGGCAGGAGGGCCTTTGGTCCCGGTTGGTGGCACCAACCGGGACCAATAGACATCCACGCGTCAGCAGCTGGCAGGAGCTGAGATTTTTGTTTTCTTCTGAAAGGGGTGGTTTAGGGGGTAATTTAGGGTGTGTTAGCTAGCTAATAGAGAGAAGTGTCCTCTCTTATCTTCGTGCTTGGTTTACCAACGCTACTGCTATGCCTAAAGATGGCTTATATTAGAGTGAAGGCAACATGTGGTGCATGTCGAAAGTAATACTAATCCTAACTTGATCAAGTTTGGATTAGTACTACTTTCGACATGCACCACATGCATGTTGCCTTCACTTCAATCCAATCCATATTCATTTCACTCACTGATATATAATAACTCTTCATGCTCGCATCATGCATCGTCATAATAATAAGTCCTACTAATCATCATCATACAACTTCTACTTGTTATTATTTTGCCCACCGAACGTTCAGTTCAGTTCAGTTTTTATAGAATAGTAGAATACAACCCTATATTTTGTAGAACCAAACTGAGTTCAGTTCAGTTTAGAACCAAAAGCAGTTTTAAGGTATTGCTATCTAGTCATACACATTGTCAAGCAGCAAGTTTTTGACACAATCAAACTGAATTTTATTGATCTTATGGGAATGCACAAGGATGTATTGATGTGAAACCAATGATTTGATCAGATGAGGCTATGTTGTATTGTAGATTTACAAGAAATTGGTTCAGACTGATAGAGTTATGTTAGGATTTACAGAATTACTCTATTTTAGTCATACACAAATTATCAGACAACAACTATTTTGAAGGAATCAAACTGACTACTTCTATAAGAAACTTACTTGAAGTAGACACTTGAAGAAACATGTTTCCTGTAATCTAGACACTTGAAGTAGGTAAGCACCTAAAATAAACTGAATATGAAGCTCTGCAATTCCCTCATTGGTCCTGACATATTGGATCCTTCGCCATCCTAGGTTTATTGGCTCATTCTTTCCAACAAATTTAATTTGACGATTTGACAGAGTTACAATACTGGAGAAACTGGGATTTCCAAAGCCAACTGGCACCAAATAATAAAGCAAAATCAGGTTATAGATCCACTTCTTCCTGTTATGGAAAATCTATGCATTCTGCAAAACACTAAAATAACTACAGAATTTGCACAATTAGAAAAAACAAGCTTGTGATACACTAATCAGATTATCCCTATGGAGCTCAAACTTGTAATTAGGAATACTGGACTGGTGCAGACTGCAGTAACCATCTACGTTAGTAAATCATTACTCCAAGATCAAAATGTGATAATCATAACACAAGTTTGCTTCATGGAAAAATTGTAATATGTGCTTGTACTCTGGTGATAGCTATACTCATTCCTAAGATAACAAACATATATTTTGACAAACTGATGAGTATTATTTCCACTTTTTTGTGATCTGATCGTCCATTGAGCAGGCAGGCAGAGGCATACAAGGGCTTTGTAGCGCTGGCCTGATGTAATGTAAAGATAGAGGTGCCAACAGTTAGTCACCTGCGAAAGAACATGTGTTCATCAGAGCCTGAACTCCTTTTTTCCCAACATCTGTAGCCAATTCAGGTTGGAAAATTCATGAAAAAATCTTCAGTCATCATCTGCATGAGTTTCTCCATTGGTTGCATCTGTATGTATACATACTGTCATGGAGTAACTCCTCTCTCAGTGCATAAGAGAACGAATTTTAGAAAAGGGCCATTTGGCGATGACTCATGTGAGTTGTGTTGAAGCCACTTGACCAATGCTGCAGCTAAAGCATGTCTGGAGAAAGTAACCATGAAGAGATATAGGTTATACAGAAAAAAATTCAAGCAAAAAATTTAACATAAAACATGGTAAGCAGGATGAGACTTTTTTTCAATTTTCTTCCCTTAGGGGGCTTACCAATTTTTTGCCACAGCAGCCACCATGACTCATGGTAGCAAGAAAATTTCAGTCCCACTAAAGGGAAAACAAAGTATTCGCACAACTAGAGCAAAGAAGATCACAAGATGGAAAAAGTGATCATCATTATATATAGATAAAAATAGGATGGTGAAGAAAATAATTCTTTCCCCTCAATCTGACATAGCAGAGCATGAGTACACCCAAATAGTTACATAATTTGCCTGCTTTCCGTACTACCTAGATAATTAGATTTGCTCGAGGGAATATGTAGAAATTAGAAAACCAACATAAAGTAAACTGACATTGTTCTAACCTTGCAAATTGAGGTGCATCAGTAAGAAAACAGAAACTTGTTACCCTGTTGCTTGCACAAGTAGCAGGCTTCCTAGGTTTGAATCACTCCAAGAAGTCAATGGGTAAATTGCAGCCGTGCTCTGTTCTGCTCATTGTGCGGGAGGACGAAGTGGTTAATACACCGACATAGGGACGGATTACATCGCAAATTCGACAGCCAACAACGATAGGGCCATATCTCTGAAGAAAAACACATCCACGATGTGATCTTTACTCCCTTATAGCCACTAGAGAAAGTAGATGGAGAGCGTCATCACGATCACAGATGCAGGGTTCATCACCAGCACCGACGGAGCTCTGTCCAGGCTGCAGAGGCGACGACGCGGGGTTCATCTCCATCTTACACAACCAGGCGTCTACCGGCAGGCGGCATGCCCTGTTGAGCCGGCCCCAGTGCTCCGTCAAGGCTACTATTAGTGCAGTAGCAGGTCACCGCGCACACCTGCTCGCTTGCTTCATGCCCCTGTATCGCAGTATACTTGCCGCCTACTCACGGTCGACATACATGCATACACACAAGCAGCCACACACCACATCCTCTACAGACCCAGGACAACATCTTCTACACACCCTGAATTGACGACGTAGCACGATAGCAGTACAGAAAACAATTCTATAGTCAAATTCCATCAAACACTATGTTTGCCTCGAAATCAGAATGTTATGGTAGGGGGAGTGGGATCCAGGAGGCCGGTGAGTAGGGGAGGTATACTGGGCGCCAAGTAGGAGGAGTGCGCTGGGCGCTGTCATGAGCGCGGCTGTGGGACAGACGCCGATGACCAGCTCGTCCGTGCTCCCTGCATGTCCGATGAGCAGCTCGTTCGTCCTCCCCGCATGGCCGACAAGCAGCTACGCGAGATGCGGCGGATTCTCCCGATCTCTTCCAGATTCGGCGACGGCGGAGCGAGGACGGGCACCGAGGAGAGGATGGACCGGGGGCGCGGCGGTGGAGGGAGGGGTGGAGGCGGCTAGAAGAGGGACGGAGGCGCGGCGGTGGAGGGATGGGGCGTGGCGGCGGAGGTAATCCTTGTGTTCTCGTACGGGCTGTGGTGGCAGGGTTTTACTTTGCAAAAAAACGAAACGTTATCCACACTTTAAGTAGGACTGCGGGTCAATTTATTAGGAACGGAGGGATTTTTTTACAAAAAAGCCCGATGACGGACGACCAGCCGCGATCGCTCGTTTATTATTACTAGTAAGCGTGCACGTGCAACACACATCTTGACTAATATAAATGATAATGGCCACACAAATTTATAAACTATATTGGATGTTGTTCAATTTAGCCATAACTTCAAATATCGTGTCAACTAAAATTGATTTCCATCCATTGTTTAGATCAGATACATAGTATTGTGAAAATTCCACTGATCACATAAATAATAATAGATACAATGCAATGCAACTTGTGTTAAAGGACCAAAAACGAAAAACATGTACCATAAAGAGATAATCTGGAAAACTTGTGGAACAGTCACAAAATCAAGAAGATAACGAATGAATAGGTCCTCTAATTTAGGCTCCAGGCAATGTGGAGGTAACTCCAGTAATACTTGTTCGGCTTCAGCTACACCCAACTCTTCTTATTTCTCCTCTTAACTGGCTACAAACTGTACTCAACCACATCATGCGCCATCACCATGACAACCAACAACATCACCTTTACGCTCTCCTTCATCCTTTCGTCACTGGCGAGAACATGTACTCTGTCCAATCACGCACCTCCCTTGGCATGTAGAGCCAGACCATGGTGGGATGCTCACAATATTGATCCAGGCATGACCAAACAGGCGAGCAGAGTGCCAATGCTACAATTAGGGGCACTTTACAACTGGTATATATACATGTAACAATATGTAAATTACCAAAGAACAATAGCCAAACTACCAGATCAGAAATGTATTTGCCAAAGTCCAGGATACCCACCAATTCAAGAAAGATACATGGGTGTTCAATGCGCTTTGAGGAAAATGATTAAGTATAAAATTTAATTAGAAGCGGTCACAATGGTACATTGTTCCTAGAGTGAGGCTAACCTTTGTGATCATTTGAATGGATGGGGGCCTTCAAATCTTGACAAAATTTGGGCAAAATGTGTGATGAGCTTGAGAGGAAGAAGGACAAGAACATAGAGGAGAGGGGAAAGGGGAAGAACAGAGCGACCTTGGGTGGGCGAAGGGTCTATGCAGGACGACCTTTAGTACCGGTTCGTGATACGACCCTGTACTAAAGCTGCTGGAGGGGCCCCGGACTGACAACATCCTGCCAGCACTCACTTTAGTACCGGTTCGTGGCACGAACCGGCACTAATGCGCTTCACATTTGACCTTTTTTCTACTAATGATGAGCTCTTGATGGGCTTACGGTAGTTGAAAACGATTACCGGCCATCCTTATAAACTGTGACAACCAAATGGTTTATTCAGGTTATTTGACATTCAGACCCTGAGAAAGGCTCTGCACTTGCCACGGCTGCTACTCAAGTCTGTAGTGCCATCCACCTCCTCATAAAGCAGTTGTCACACGATCTAGACATAATGCGTTGGTTGATTGGATAGAAAATTAAATATTAAACACATATAATATTGTTGTTTGGTCCTTGTATGGTCTCAGTAATAGCAAAGGCTTATGAAAATCGCGATTTCAGTATTTGAATCTGAAACTAATTTCAGTTTATTTACTTTCACAAAAAAAGTACTCGTTTAGTGAAGGCATTGACATGGATCTTGCTGCATATATGTAGCACTTTCCTTAATCTAATCAAAACCTAGAAATGCAAGTGTGGTCTAGTCTGCAAGTCTAGCCCTGCACATTGGTAGTTTCAGGCTAGCAATTTGTCAATCACTTTTCGTGGCATCCATCTAGGCAGACACGCAAATGTACAAACCATTTTTTGTTATTCTTTCGATAAAAAAACACAAGAAAGCTCTGTAGTTGGCACACCTGCTACACTCCACTTTGTAGTGCGATCCACCTCCTCGTTCAACAGGCATTGTATGATCTAGAATTAAAGCATTAGCTGATCGGATAGAACATTAAATATTATACACATATAATATTGTTGCTTGGTCCTTGCATGGTCATTGTTTATCTTTCTGGAAATGTACTACTTTCCATAATCTAATCAAAACCAGCAAAAGCAAGTGTGGCCTAGTCTGTAACTTTAGCCAAGCACATTGGTAGTTTCAACCTAGAAACTTGTCAATCAATTTTCATGGCATCCATCCAGGCAGGCATGCACACCTACAAGCACTTTTTGTCATTCTTTCAAGAAAAAAAAACACAAGAAAGCTCTGCACTTGGCACACCTACTACACTCCACTTTGTAGTGCTATCCACCTCCTCGTACAGCAGGTGGCATGATCTAGAAATAAAGCATTGGTTGACTGGATAGGACCTTAAATATTAGAC
This sequence comes from Triticum aestivum, assembly GCF_018294505.1. NCBI lineage: Eukaryota > Viridiplantae > Streptophyta > Magnoliopsida > Poales > Poaceae > Triticum > Triticum aestivum. Next base: position 741,271,215 of record NC_057812.1, read on the forward strand.
ACATATAATATTGTTGGTTGATCCTTGTATCGCATGGTCTCAATAATAACAAATGCTCAATGACAATCATGATTAGTAAATATATCCAAACCATAGCTGCCACTGAGCGGATAATTATATTTCCACGCAACCCAAGAAGAACGGTGCAACCTGCATGGGCGACTTCAAGCCAATCAGTCTCATACAATCCATCGATGAGACTGGCTGCGGTCTTCGACATGATTATCTCCCGTGCGGAATCTGCTTTTCAGGGGGCTAAATGCATCCATGATAGTTTCCTCTTCATTCAGAATAGTGTGCGCGCACTCCACGGCCGCAAAATACCCCCCCCCCCTGCTGCTGAAACTAGAGATAACCAAAGCCTTCGACAGCGCCTCCTGGGACACTAGTGGAAAAAGGGCCATTTGTCCTGGTTCGTAAGGCCCATCTGCCCCGGTTGTGGATCTGGAACTAAAGGGTCGTTACTAAAGCCCTAGGCCTTTAGTCACGGTTCTTACATGAACCGGGACCGATGGTCCTCCACATGGCCGGTGCTGCGAGCCCAGGCAGGAGGGCCTTTGGTCCCGGTTGGTGGCACCAACCGGGACCAATAGGCATCCACGCGTCAGCAGCTGGCAGGAGCTGAGATTTTTGTTTTTTTCTGAAAGGGGTGGTTTAGAGGGTAATTTAGGGTGTGTTAGCTAGCTAATAGAGAGAAGTGTCCTCTCTTATCTTCGTGCTTGGTTTACCAACGCTACTGCTATGCCTAAAGATGGCTTATATTAGAGTGAAGGCAACATGTGCTGCATGTCGAAAATAATACTAATCCTAACTTGATCAAGTTTGGATTAGTACTACTTTCGACATGCACCACATGCATGTTGCCTTCACTTCAATCCAATCCATATTCATTTCACTCACTGATATATAATAACTCTTCATGCTCGCATCATGCATCGTCATAATAATAAGTCCTACTAATCATCATCATACAACTTCTACTTGTTATTATTTTGCCCACCGAACGTTCAGTTCAGTTCAGTTTTTATAGAATAGTAGAATACAACCCTATATTTTGTAGAACCAAACTGAGTTCAGTTCAGTTTAAAACCAAAAGCAGTTTTTAAGGTATTGCTATCTAGTCATACACATTGTCAAGCAGCAAGTTTTTGACACAATCAAACTGAATTTTATTGGTCTTATGGGAATGCACAAGGATGTATTGATGTGAAACCAATGATTCGATCAGATGAGGCTATGTTGTATTGTAGATTTACAAGAAATTGGTTCAGACTGATAGAGTTATGTTAGGATTTACAGAATTACTCTGTTTTAGTCATACACAAATTATCAGACAACAACTATTTTGAAGGAATCAAACTGACTACTTCTATAAGAAACTTACTTGAAGTAGACACTTGAAGAAACATGTTTCCTGTAATCTAGACACTTGAAGTAGGTAAGCACCTAAAATAAACTGAATATGAAGCTCTGCAATTCCCTCATTGGTCCTGACATATTGGATCCTTCGCCATCCTGGGTTTACTGGCTCATTCTTTCCAACAAATTTAATTTGACGATTTGACAGAGATACAATACTGGAGAAACTGGGATTTCCAAAGCCAACTGGCACCAAATAATAAAGCAAAATCAGGTTATAGATCCACTTCTTCCTGTTATGGAAAATCTATGCATTCTGCAAAACACTAAAATAACTACAGAATATGCACAATTAGAAACAACAAGCTTGTGATACACTAATCAGATTATTCCTATGGAGCTCAAACTTGTAATTAGAAATACTGGACTGGTGCAGACTGCAGTAACCATCTACATTAGTCAATCATTACTCCAAGATCAAAATGTGATAATCATAACACAAGTTTGCTTCATGGAAAAATTGTAATATGTGCTTGTACTCTGGTGATAGCTATACTCATTCCTAAGATAACAAACATATATTTTGACAAACTGATGAGTATTTTTTCCACTTTTTTGTGATCTGATCGTCCATTGAGCAGGCAGGCAGAGGCATACAAGGGCTTTGTAGCGCTGGCCTGATGTAATGTAAAGATAGAGGTGCCAACAGTTAGTCACCTGCGAAAGAACATGTGTTCATCAGGGCCTGAACTCCTTTTTTCCCAACCTCTGTAGCCAATTCAGGTTGGAAAATTTCATGAAAAAATCGTCAGTCATCATCTGCATGAGTTTCTCTATTGGTTGCATCTGTATGTATACATACTGTCATGGAGTAACTCCTCTCTCAGTGCATAAGAGAACGAATTTTAGAAAAGGGCCATTTGGCGATGACTCATGTGAGTTGTGTTCAAGCCACTTGACCAATGCTGCAGCTAAAGCATGTCTGGAGAAAGTAACCATGAAGAGATATAGGTTATACAGAAAAAAAATTCAAGCAAAAAATTTAACATAAAACATGGTAAGCAGGATGAGACTTTTTTCAATTTTCTTCCCTTAGGGGGCTTACCAATTTTTTGCCACAGCAGCCACCATGACTCATGGTAGCAAGAAAATTTCAGTCCCACTAAAGGGCAAACAAAGTATTCGCACAACTAGAGCAAAGAAGATCACAAGATGGAAAAAGTGATCATCATTATATATAGATAAACATAGGATGGTGAAGAAAATAATTCTTTCCCCTCAATCTGACATAGCAGAGCATGAGTACACCCAAATAGTTACATAATTTGCCTGCTTTCCGTACTACCTAGATAATTAGATTTGCTCGAGGGAATATGTAGAAATTAGAAAACCAACATAAAGTAAACTGACATTGTTCTAACCTTGCAAATTGAGGTGCATCGGTAAGAAAACAGAAACTTGTTACCCTGTTGCTTGCACAAGTAGCAGGCTTCCTAGGTTTGAATCACTCCAAGAAGTCAATGGGTAAATTGCAGCCGTGCTCTGTTCTGCTCATTGTGCGGGAGGGCGAAGTGGTTAATACACCGACATAGGGACGGATTACATCGCAAATTCGACAGCCAACAACGATAGGGCCATATCTCTGAAGAAAAACACATCCACGATGTGATCTTTACTCCCTTATAGCCACTAGAGAAAGTAGATGGAGAGCGTCATCACGATCACAGATGCAGGGTTCATCACCAGCACCGGCGGAGCTCTGTCCAGGCTGCAGAGGCGACGACGCGGGGTTCATCTCCATCTTACACAACCAGGCGTCTACCGGCAGGCGGCATGCCCTGTTGAGCCGGCCCCAGTGCTCCGTCAAGGCTACTATTAGTGCAGTAGCAGGTCGCCGCGCACACCTGCTCGCTTGCTTCATGCCCCTGTATCGCAGTATACTTGCCGCCTACTCACGGTCGACATACATGCATACACACAAGCAGCCACACACCACATCCTCTACAGACCCAGGACAACATCTTCTACACACCCTGAATTGACGACGTAGCACGATAGCAGTACAGAAAACAATTCTATAGTCAAATTCCATCAAACACTATGTTTGCCTCGAAATCAGAATGTTATGGTAGGGGGAGTGGGATCCAGGAGGCCGGTGAGTAGGGGAGGTATACTGGGCGCCAAGTAGGAGGAGTGCGCTGGGCGCTGTCATGAGCGCGGCTGTGGGACAGACGCCGATGACCAGCTCGTCTGTGCTCCCTGCATGTCCGATGAGCAGCTCGTTCGTCCTCTCCGCATGGCCGACAAGCAGCTATGCGAGATGCGGCGGATTCTCCCGATCTCTTCCAGATTCGGCGACGGCGGAGCGAGGACGGGCACCGAGGAGAGGATGGACCGGGGGCGCGGCGGTGGAGGGAGGGGTGGAGGCGGCTAGAAGAGGGACGAAAGCGCGGTGGTGGAGGGATGGGGCGTGGCGGCGGAGGTAATCCTTGTGTTCTCGTACGGGCTGTGGTGGCAGGGTTTTATTTTGCAAAAAAACGAAACGTTATCCACACTTTAAGTAGGATTGCGGGTCAATTTATTAGGAACGGAGGGATTTTTTTGCAAAAAAGCCCGATGACGGACGACCAGCCGCGATCGCTCGTTTATTATTACTAGTAAGCGTGCACGTGCAACGCACGTCTTGACTAATATAAATGATAATGGCCACACAAATTTATAAACTATATTGGATGTTGTTCAATTTAGCCATAACTTCAAATATCGTGTCAACTAAAATTGATTTCCATCCATTGTTTAGATCAGATACATAGTATTGTGAAAATTCCACTGATCACATAAATAATAATAGATACAATGCAATGCAACTTGTGTTAAAGGACCAAAAACGAAAAACATGTACCATAAAAAGATAATCTGGAAAACTTGTGGAACAGTCACAAAATCAAGAAGATAATGAATGAATAGGTCCTCTAATTTAGGCTCCAGGCAATGTGGAGGTAACTCCAGTAATACTTGTTCGGCTTCAGCTACACCCAACTCTTCTTATTTCTCCTCTTAACTGGCTAGAAACTGTACTCAACCACATCATGCGCCATCACCATGACAGCCAACAACATCACCTTTACGCTCTCCTTCATCCTTTCGTCACTGGCGAGAACATGTACTCTGTCCAACCATGCACCGCCCTTGGCATGTAGAGCCAGACCATGGTGGGATGCTCACAATATTGATCCAGTTATGACCAAACAGGCGAGCAGAGTGCCAATGTTACAATTAGGGGCACTTTACAACTGGTATATATACATGTAACAATATGTAAATTACCAAAGAACAATAGCCAAACTACCAGATCAGAAATGTATTTGCCAAAGTCCAGGATACCCACCAATTCAAGAAAGATACATGGGTGTTCAATGCGCTTTGAGGAAAATGATTAAATATAAAATTTAATTAGAAGCGGTCACAATGGTACATTGTTCCTAGAGTGAGGCATACCGTGCCACTAAAATATTGATGTTAAGAAGACAACTAAAATGATTCTTTGAGAAAATATAATTTTGCATATTCCTTTCAAATAGTACATCAAGGCAATGTTATTGTGCATGTCAAGGCATAGTACATCTATGAGCAGTGTTATTGTGCAAGTGAAGGCAGAGTATGACAACTTAGAAAATGCATGCCAGAGAATCTTCTGTTTCAAAAATACCCTATTTTACTTTTCAAGTGTGTAGGATTTTCCATCAAATAATTTGAAATTTCCCACATTATTCATGGTCAGAGAACCGGATTTTTCTATATCGCTCATAATTAAGCAGGCTACTTTAATTTCAAGAAGCAACTATTCTAGACCTATATGATTAATTTTAAGGAAGTGTAAAAAAATTACACTTCAAGAAACATGACTTACGGGTTGAGGTGTCATCTAAATAAAGTTAATACATTATTAGCATTAAGGGTATTCCAGTTCGGAAGAGCACAACAAATAAAGCTATTGGCTGTGATAATAGTCAATGTCTTTACTCATTTTCCATTTAAAATTGTCTCTTTAAGAAGCAAAATATATGATGATGTTCTGCTGAAGAAGTGTATGGAAAGCAAGAGCTAGATAGCCGAATACAATATATGTATTGAAGAGCATAAAAGGGAAAGATCAATTCTAGCAATCCACGATACATACCATAAGTATATATTAGCACCTTTGAGTAACCAAAGTTACAAATTTTTAGCGGGATGTTGGACTCTCATCATGTTAATATCACGGTGATAGATTTCCTGCATTTCTAGCATTAGTTCATGGACAATTTTTTTCTGCATCAGTTTCCTTTGATAATTTTCAAAAGCAAAGCGTATCATGAAATGGCAGTAGCAGACCTCCGAAAGTAGTTGCTGGAAGAAGTACCTTGCTTGTTGGCAAGAGAAATCATACAAGTTACATGATTACATCATTAGAGAATAAATAGAAGCATCTTTGATTAAATTTATTCTTCTTTACTAATAATGTAAGTGTTGTACATCACACAGGCTGCAAAGCAATTCTCAACATTCAATTCTACTGGAATCGCCAATAACATAGAGAGGTAACATGTTAGGAAAAATTAATTTTGTTACATCTCTTCTTTTTATCTGATTCCTTTTATTGAAAGGCAACATGCTACAAATATAGCATGTACATGTGCAGGTGCAGTTAGTGCCAAAATCAAAAAGCAATCTTGTACAGCTTCAAAATATTGATGTGAGCTATATGATTCAGAAATTAGAACACAAGACATGTTCTCTAATCAATTTACGCCTTTAAATCATTTAGTCAAGCAACTACCATGCCAATTGTCATGCAGAGAAAAATCTAATGCATAATGCTTATCATTCTGAAATGTTGGTAGTCCAGGAACACGACAGTACAAGTACATTACTCATGCAGAAATCAAGGTTATTCCTCGCCGTGCTATAAGCTTCATCTAAAGTTTACATTGGTGCACGTCAGCCTTATCCACCGGAGTAGCTCTTACAAAAAAACATAGTAGAGAAATGCAAGATCTATCATTAGCGCACACGAATAAAATCATATTAAAAACTTCATTCACACCCAATCGGCAGTTCCCCAGGTTGGCTTGTCAAATCAAATTAGTAAGTAGGCACAGCCAACAACAAACTGCTGAAAGATCCAACCTTTGATGTAGAAGTCGTGGTAACTCATCTTCGAGTTATTCTAGAGAGCTGGATGAAAACCGTGAGCCGCAGAAACTTTGCGAGAACCAATCCATCTCTTTTCTGGTCTTCGCGGTCGCCGCAAGCACGTGCCTGATGCTTCTTCCGCTGCGCTCCTCCTATTCCGGTGACGCTTCCCAAGATTGGAGAACCACGAGAATTTGAATCAGAAATTAACAGAAATTTCCTCCAAATAGAGCGCTAAGAAACCAACTAAAAAATCCTATGAATTCAAATCCTACAAATCAATCGACCCGCAGAGTGCTAAGCCACTTTAAGCGGCAGCCGTGCTATCTGTTCAGCGGTGACATACCTGGGGTAGCAAAGGAGGAGCGGCGGCGCATCGGCCTGCTCTGGCATATGTTGGAGGAAGAGTGGTGGGGCGGCGGTCTGCTCTCGCATCCATTGGAGGAGGAGCGGCGGGGGCGTCGGCCTGCACCCATGACAATCGGAAGAGGACCTGCGGCCTACATGTGACAGCAAAGGAGGAGCGGCGGGGGCAGCGTCCTGCTCTCGCCTCCGTCGGAGGAGCGGCAAAGACGGCGGCCTGCTCTCGCGTCCGTCAGAGGTGGATCGGCTGGGGCGACGACCTGCCCTTCGTGTTTATCAACAGGAAGCCAGGACGTGTTGTTTCCTGTTATGATTACGCCTTTTTTTCCTCCTAGATATGTGCTGGCGTGGGAGGTGGGGTTTGGCAGAGTAATCTTCCGCCAGGCGAAATCGATAAACGCACTCTTCGCTTACGCGAAGTGTAATCTGGATGGCAAGAAGAAATTAAGTATCTCTAATCGTGAGGCTGTAATTGATCGGGGTTGTTATGTGTAGATTAGACTGAGTGCATTTAGCGATGAATATGTTTGCTTGTTTAGTAGTAGTAGAGATTATAGGAAAAGGAAACATGTGGCTTGTACTAATATATGAATGAGACACGTGTTACCATGCAAAAAAGGGTTCTGTTTTAGCCTCCACCATTGATTCAGCAGAAGTCAATCTAGAACTTCCATACATACAAATCAAAACATGGCACACTATTTTCAAGCTCTAATTTTTATTCATTGTTTATTGTTTTTGATATAGCTTACCACCCATGCCAAGTGGTTAATAATAGATATGATTTAATGAGATACATATGATTGCCACTAACTCAGATGTACTCACTCTATCCCATAATATAAGATGTCATTGAAACCATGGAAGTATAGTGGATGTAATAACATCATGGGACAGAGGGAGTATATATGTAGAAAATATACCAGTTTGGATTCCACAACGAAGCATATAACCCGTACCAAAGCTGCAGCTCACATGCTCTTGTGTGATCTACTGCAGCTGGTTTTGCATCAACTTGAGGGTTGGATATGGAGGGAGGCCAAGGTGGTAGAAGCATGTATGCATGCGAGGATGGGAGATGGTCAGCTGACTCAGATGTCTTGTGTATCTACAGTTTTGAGCTCAGTCCACCAAAACCTTCTGAGGGCAAATATTTCACTGAAGTCCAAAAGAAGAGAAGTTGCCTCTGTTGCTCAACTGGCATGCTCTCAACAGCCTGCAGTGTGAATAGATAACTTTGGTAATCATAACATACAAGATAAAAAATTGAACTCAAATTTTTAACACACGTGAATTATAACAGCGGACACAGACAAAGGTAGTTGTACTCATCTCATTACACAAAATAACAACGGACATGGATTAATTGTAACAAGTAACAAGCTATTGACATTTTTCATGGAGTAAAACAGTTATCTTTTTAGAATGAGTACCGTGGTTGTTATGTATCTCCAATAAGCAAGAAATATGATGCATTCATAATGGGCACTTCAATGCCACAAGATCACGTCAGTTATTTGTACCAACTGCCAAGGCTGGCCGGGCTCTGTTTGGCCACTTGCCTCGGTCACGAAATCACATTTGGACCCAAAAAGGAGAAAGTAAAAAAAAATGAGCAATGATAGAAGCAGTTCAACCATTTTCATTGGGAACATAATATACATGATGACACATAAATACTGGGTATTACAAAGTGGAATTGATCTTAACGGACACATGGATATTAGGATTGTGACTGCAGATCTCTTGTGCACATGTACCACAAATATATACCTCACCTATTAATCTATGATCATGGTGTCAATGTTTCCTCCTAAATCTACATGGAATTAAAGTAAGAGATGGTATGTTGCGCATGAGAAATTGAGAACATGGGTTAATCTATGATCACTTTATCAATGTTTCGTCCTATATCTAAATGGAATTAAAGTAAGAGGTTGTATATTGCCCTTGAGAAAGTGAGAACATGGGACGAGCAGATGATTAAAGCATTTCATGGCATGGTTAAAACCAGATGAAAATTCATAACTTAGTACATGTATACAGAGATACACGATACACCTTCCAGAACCAGTTAACATGGCGATCTTTTTCTTTGTAGCCATTATATTGAGTATGTGCTCTGCAATCTTTCATATTTATACTGTTTTTGTTTCTCCCAAGCATTCAGTCAAAGTCATCTTGATGCAAACACCCAAAAAATAGAAAAAATAGAATCGTTTTACAGCTTACATACGTGACAGGGTATGCAGCCACAATATCTTCCAATGTAATACTTCTCCCAGCAAGATGCAAAAATAATGCTAGTCCAATTACTCGCCCCGAAAAGGTGAAGTATTCCAGGTGGAGTGGGTACACAGCAGATGCTGCAAAGCATAGATAGGTATCAAAAGATATAAGATGCTCAATCAGTACCATCAGCCACAATTAAATAGAACGAAGAAAGGCCCCACACAAAATAGAAAAAGGAAACAAAAGATTGCTCTTTTGTTCGTATAAGAAGAATTAAGTATTGCTTGATGTGATGTTTACTTTTTGGCGAAGTATCAAGTGAAAACGTCCGTTCAATGAAAACTGAAAACTATCCTCGTGCGCCACTGGATCGAGGAGGCACGGTGCGGATCAAAGGTGGAATCTAACTCCCTGCTCAGAGGAGTTAGGCACTCGCGTGAGGGCGTCCTCGTTATCCCCTCCTTAGTTCTCCACCCGCGTGAGGGCGACCTGGAGACGGCGGCGATTGGACGGCGACTGATGGCGCCGCCACTTCACTAGTGGTGGATACTTGGAGGCCGCGGTGGAGACCTGGCGCTGATCCCAAGGGCGGGAGGCCGAGCGGCCGCATCCTCCGCCTACCTGCCCTTCTTCTCCATGCGCGCTGGCCGTGGCCGCGGCGGCGGCACCGGCGCTGGTCCCACGCAACCCGGCGACCTGGCGCTGCTCCCATGCGAGGGAGATCAAGCGGCCGCAGGCTCCGCCTCGCTGCCTTTTTTCTCTGCGAGGGAAACTGATGTTTTGCTGTCCTTGATGTTTTGCTGCACCTAAGTGAATGTGAATGTACAGAAAGTTCTTGAATGAATGTGGATGTACAAGAAATCTAAATATTTGCTCTTTGCTATTGTTGTACATACTGAAGTTGCAGATTTGCAGAATGAACGCGAATTGGTTGCAGATTTCTTTGTAATTTCCCCTGTTAAAAGTGAAGCATTTTGCTTTCCCATTGCTCTGGAGGCGCTGTAGTATAACTAGTTGAGCAACTTTCTTTCAGTGACATGGATTCTGCTTTACTTCCCTGCCATGCTTGGACTGGTGGTTAACTTGCTCCTGATAATTACACACCACAGCACACACACGGAGAGCAACAGCATATCAATAGCATGAGCAGGCAGGGGGCTCATGCTAAGCTAAATGTCCTCTCTTGTGTACATAATATTTCCATTTCTGTGCAGTAAACTAGATCAAATAACTTGCAAAAATATCAGCTGCGACAACAATATTTTTGCTCTGAAAAATAAAATTCCGTCATTGCCATTTCATGTAGCACATATTCAGACATAAATATTCAGAAAAACTACAATATTCAGAGATAAAATGATAATCTCCTAGCCAAATATTGGCACAAAGGCCATCTAAAATTCATCAAACACATGAGCTTCACACCAATTTTTCGTTCAGAGAAGCATCACAACCGCGTCTTCTGATCTTTCTCGCATGTGTTCTTTTGTTCTCCATTCGAATATATCTTGGGTTTAACACCAAGTTGTCTTTCAAAGGTGCATTATAAGATTACTACGAGCAGCAGTGATGCGTGTTCCGTAGAGCAATGGCCCATGGCCGTGGTCGGCGTAGGGTGCGGGATCACGGCCGTCACCGGCGGAGGGAGGGGACGCTGGGGAGGGTGCAGTGCGGGGGCTCAGGGCAGGCGGAGGGCTAGAGATGATGGACGCGGCCGTCGGAGAGCTAGGGCATATGGCGATCGGCGCAGGACTAGACTCCATGGCGGCACATACACTACCGGAATAACCCTATATGCCTACGGCCTTATCTATGACGACGGCTTTTTGTCGGGGCCGTCGGCATAACTCGAGCTACGCAGACGGCCTGGGAAAAGCCATCGGCATAGAGAAGCCGTCGGCATACCTTCATTTATGCCTACGGCAGCCGTAGGCATAGTTAGGCCGTAGGCATATATCGATCTATGCCTACGGTGGCCGTAGGCATAGTTAGGCCGTCGGCATGGATGTGGCCCTGGTGGCCCAGGGACAAACGGCGGGCTGACGCCGTCAAATCTATGTCGACGGCCCTGACGGCGGCCGTCGGCATAGATATTATCTATATTTTTTAGTAGGAGCTTCCACGTGGCAGAGCTATGCTGACGGCAAAGCCGTAGGCATAGTTTTCCATCTATGCCTACGGCCTTGCCGTAGGCATAACCCCGCCACGTGGCGCCTCCTGGCAGCCCCTGGCCGAGAACTATGCCTACGGCCATGCCATAGGCATAGATATTATTTGTTTTTATTTTAAATTATTTTTATTTTTAAGTTAAATTTTGTTTAATTTAAATCTAACTTATCTAAACTTAAACATACACAAATTATACATCGATTTAGGGTAGAATTTTCCATAGATTATGAATATCCAGTTTGTTTTTGTTTTTGAGTATGTTAGAAATGTGGCCTCCTGTACTTTTGCATGTAAGTCCTTCTGCTTTATTAAAATCATATGTAATTGATACTTGGACTGATTTTGACAAAATTTATATGGTTTTTTATCATAATCTTGAAAGGATTATGTGTTATACTATGTTTCAAATTTGAACAAACTTAAATCATGTTTGCTTCATCAGATTGTTTCAAGGACTGTGGTGGCGGGTGCAAAGGCAACTGGCTCAGGAGTGTGACCCTTCATGGACGCCGATGCCGCTGTCACTTGGGGGCAGGAAACGGCCATGTCGGGTTGACACGAAGGGAATCTTATGGTGGGTTTGTCCCAGACCTTGTTCTCAAGTGTTCCTATGGGCCGACCTATCACAACCAGGTGAAAACGTCCATTGGTCAAAGCTCGTCCGGTGAAAGTCAAAGGTGTAGATTTCCGGGTCAACTTGTCCAGGGTTCGGCTGACCGGGGACCGGTTCGGCTGACTGAGTCCTCATACATGCCGAAAGATGTGGTGCCATGTCTAAAGAGGCAATACGCGGCTCCAGTGTGAGGTTCGCCCTCATGAACGGCGATGCAATCAAAGTAATCCTTCTGCGGTTTTGGTGTTGCATGAATATTCCTGAACACTTGAGCGTAATCAATTCATGAGATTTTTACACAGTGCAGACACATATGATATAATATGTGTGGCAATTTCTTATATTTTTGTAAGATGCAGGAGTATGTGAAAAAATCCCCCACCATGGATTGTTCTTCGCATATCTATGAGTGTGGTCGAGGGCCTTTGGGGGCTAGCTACGCCATCAAATCTTGCGCCAGGTCCTCTTACATGTCTGGAAGTGTGCTGTCAGGTGCAAACAAACGACATGCGTCTCCAGAGTGTGACCCCCTTCACGAAAGGTGCTGCCGCCGGCACTTGCAGGGGGGGGGAATGGCCGCATCGGGTCGACACAAGGGGGGTTCGCTGGTGTGTTGGGCCCAGACCTTGTTTTGAAATGTTCCTATGGGCTGACCTATCACAACCAGGTGGAAAAGTACGTTGGTCAAAGGCCATCCGGTGAAAGTCAAAGGCCTCGATCTTCGGGTCAACCGGGCTAGGATTAGGTTGGTCGGGGGCCTTGGGGGTATCAATGGTACCCAAACTTGCATTGTGTCTTAATATATGTATACAAGTGCGATGGAGGGTTGAAATAGCCAATGGAGGAACGGGTAACACATTTCATTCACAAACCAGACACGTTCTCTCTCGATAACTAGATACTAACTCGGAGATGTTGCAGTTTACAAGCGGCCTCCGGTCAGGCTTCTGCGAAACGCGCTCAAACTTTTACCACACCCTACAAGGGGCATATGAAGACACTGTGCTGGGTCCCGAGGATTTCCGGCATCGTATGATGTTTCACAGATTTTTATGGCTTGATCTGGCATGCGACCAAGGTACATTCGCCCCCCCCCCCCCCGGTTGTGGGGCTCCTCCTTCTTTGGTTGCACTAGGCCTATGCATGCTGCAAGACATCATATATGATTTTACAAACCACTTCTGGACATCATTTCAGGTGGCCGTCGTGCAGATCTGCAATTCCCCGCATTGAAACCCTACGGATGTAGTAAATGTCTCAAATAATCCAGGCAAGCCCGAAAAATGCCATGTCCTGGCACGTGTCATGAAATGGCCCCCTTTGAGAGCATGAGAATTTTTTAGGTCAACGGAGCAACAGGCAGCGCAGTTCCTTCACAAACCGAAACATTCTCTCTCTATAGCAAGATACTAACTCGAAGATGGTGCAGTTTACAAGTGGTCGCCGGTCAGACTTTTGTGAAACGCGCTCAAATTTTTACCACACCTTACAAGGGCCATATGACGACATCGTGCCAGGTCCCGAGGATTTCCGGCATCATATGATTTTTCATGGATTTTTACGGCTAGATCTGACATCTCGTCGAGGTACATTCGCCTCTCCCCGTGGTGGGGTTGCTCCTCCTTTGGTTGCACTAGGCCGATGCATACTGCAAAGACATCATATATGATTTTACAAACCACTTATGGACATCATTTCAGGTGGCCGTTGTGCAGATATGTGATTTCCCGCATTGAAACCCTACGGATGCAGTAAATGTCTCAAATATTCCAGGCGTGCCCGAAAAATGCCATGTCCTAGCACGTGTCATGAAATGTCCCCCTTTGAGAGCATGAAAATTTTCGAGGTCAACGGAGCAACGGGCAGCGCAGTTCCTTCACAAACCGAAACATTATCTCTCTATAGCAAGATACTAACTCAAAGATGGTGCAGTTTACAAGTGGCCGCTGGTCAGACTTCTGCGAAACACGCTCAAATTTTTACCACACCTTACAAGGGCCATATGACGACACCGTGCGAGGTCCCGAGGATTTCCGACGTGCCGCCAAGGTACATTCGCCCCCTAGTGGTATGGCTCCTCCTCCTTTGGTTGCATTAGACCTACGCATACTGCAAAGACATCATATATGATTTACAAACCACTTATTGACATCATTTCAGGTGGAGCACGGGAAGTTTCGAGGTCAATGGAGCAACGGGCAACACACTTCCTTCATAAACCAGACACGTTCCCTCTCGATAGTCAGATACTAACTCGAAGATGGTGCAGTTTACAAGTGGCTGGATCCAGCATGCCTCTGTGATCCTCCTCTCCCCTCATAGATCGCCGACAGCCGGGTCCGCCAGACCTCGTCCTGCCGTGTCCATCCATGCGTCAGGATCCGCTCCTTCCGTCCACCCAAAACCCTACCTCGTGGCTATGGTTTCGGTGGCCTCCACCTCTAGCGCTGCTCCGATGGCGGCGAGGCCAGAGGACGCCAGACCCTTCACCGGTGTGGACGCGGTTAGCACTTGCCCTCCTTCAGCGGTACAAGAGAGTAAAAAAAATTAGAAGAAAAACAAAAGGGAGAACACAATTGCATGAGCTTGATTCCTATTGGTGGAAACGTTTGTGCCACGGATCGATGACTTGGCGCATATCCATCCATCTAGCTCTCCACCCCACATCCATCCATCCATCCATCCATCCATCTAGAGAAAAGGAGAAAAAAAAGAGCCCACGAGATAGAGCCCACCCAACTCTACCGAACGCCTCCTCCCTCTCTGTCTCGCGACCTCGCTCCTCTCTCCCCCACGAACCCCTCTCCCTCGTCGCCACCACCACCCACGCCGGCCTATTCCGGTTAGCTCCGGCGATGGGAAGCACTCCCCCCGAGCTCCCCAAGCTCCACGCCTCCTTACCCTCCGTCCAGAATCGGCGCTCCCGCCCTCCATCGTCCCCCGTGCTAGCTAGGGTTTCGGTCGCCACCTCACCTCGGCGACGGCGAGGCCAGCGGGCGGCGGGTAAGGCACCGGCGAGCTCCCGAGCCCCTCGCTCTCGATCCCGAGCCCCTCTCTCTCAATCCCCAGCCCCTCTCTCTCTCGATTCCGAGCCCCTATCTCTCGATCCCCTTCTCTCTTTCGTCGCCTCACATCGCCGCCTCGGGCGCCGGCCGATTCCAGCCTACTCCGGCGAGCTCTGTCGCTGAGCTAGCTACCCAGGGCTCCCCGTTGAGCCGCTCTACCTCCTCCACTCATTCTATTCGCTTCTCCCTGCCGCTCGTGGTCGCCCCCATCAGTTCTCCCTCTCTAGGGTTTCGGTGGTGGGGAGAGGTTTGTTGTCGGCGTGCTCTTGCTCGTGGATCTAGTCACCTGCGCCACCTCCCATGCCTCCTTGTGCACCTGGGTTTTGCCTGTGGTGCTACTGCCCCAGATCCGTCAGCCTCGACTACCTTATCGCCTGCCACCGTGCGACCATGGTGATTTGGCCACACCGCAACCATGGTGGTGGCGTTGCTTATGGTAAGCTCCTCAATCCATCTGCTCCCCTGCTCGTACTACTCTCTTCGGGCATGTCATGGTCGATTTGATGCTGCTCCGCATGTCCTGTTAGTGCTTGGTGAACGTTGGCTCACCTATTATTAGCTCAATTGATTACTGTGCTATCTTTATGGATTTGGCAATGTAGACTTTGGTCTACTTATGCTCCTACTGCTTTACATGTTCATATTCTAGTTCTAGTTCATGTCTATGGACTGACTACAAGAAATTCTATGCTACTGTTGGTCTATCACTGCAGTTATCTTGGTCTTATAGATGTTATTGTTCCTGTCATATAGCACATGCTAGTTTCTTTATTAGTTGACTGTTGGTTCTATTTATTCATATGTACAAGTGCTACTGTTTCTTTGTTATCTTATAAAGGATATAGTCCTTCATTTTTATATAGCTGTAACGTTCTTATTGATCAACATATACTGATTCATCTCTTTACTGCAATTACTCTGTGTAGTTCATGATTTGCTCCTGTAGTAGTATAAAATTATAGTTTCTCTTTCAAGCTGGTATGTGTGTTTGATATATACTAGTCTTTATCTAAATACCATGTATTGGTATTTCTTGTATGGTTTAGTACATCATCTACTGGTGGTTTACTTGTATATTGTACAGGATATAGTCCTCATGGTTGCATGTAGTGTTAACTCTTTCTTTGCTTTAGCTATTTCAGATGTTTCAGATGATTTAGATGCATGCTTATACTCCTATCTATACCAGGTCCATGTGTTGTGCTTGTGTACCTATATACAGAATAGTACCCATGGGTAAGTGGGTGTATGTTTTCTGCACTTCTGCTTACGACAGATGTTTAGTAAATGTGCTATCAATGGCCTATTTATTCTTGCAGGTTATGGACTGTATCTTTCCTTGCCAATTCCCTCTCTCTTAAATCTGATTTGAACAGATGCTACACTGGTGTCTTCACTTTCTTTCTCTCTCACACACTCTCACTGATAAGAACATGTGCTCCTTAATCTTGCCATGCCAATGATGGTGTCATGAGGCTCTCATCATTACTTAACAGCAGATGCTGCACTACTTGATCCAATGATGCAATAGTCCTAGCACTACTAGGTTGCCTGAGGACAATCCCTACTTCAAACCCTACCTCTGGGTTAGTTGGTTAGTAGTGGGTTAGTTGGATTTCATCTGAAAACTAACCCAAGCTTAATCGAGGGATCCCCTAATCATGGAGTTAGTGCTAATTTCAGTTGATCTTTGGGTCTAGCTTTGATCTATACTTTGTTGGCTTTACTTCTCTATTGGGTTATTCCTTACTGCCAATTGAACATGTTCCTTTTGGCCTTGCTGGTTACTATTTCATTGCCTCCATTTATGCAGTGTTGGCTCTCTTCTAATGTTTCTTTTATCAACTTAATCTGATTGGGGTTTGACTAATGTTTCCAAACTCCTAAGTGCTAGCTCCTACAGCAAAGGCATTTCCCTAAGGGGAATGCTACATTTTAACCTTAATCAAGTTTTTCCTATTTGTTGTTTCTTGTTTTGCAGGTTGATGAACTAGAAGAAAGAAGCAGAAGATGAAGTAGATAGTTTAGTATAGGTTTAGTTTAGGACTTTTCCTTTCTTCTTTTATTTCCTTTTCCTCTAAGTGTAATTCCTGAATGCTTGTAGTTGACATTCATATTAATAAAGTCTATTGTTTATTATTCTGGCCAAATAATTGCAATGCTTCAGTTATTATGAATATAGTTTCTTTTATTCAGTTTTTGCAATATCACTTGTCTTATTTATTCATGAATATATGCTTGCACCTATGCCTACAGCAAAGCCGTCGGCATAAATGCCATGTGGTAGCTCCTGCCCGAGGACTATGCCTATGGCAAAGCCGTCGGCATAGATCATCTATGCCTACAGCTTTGCCGTAGGCTTAGTACTCAGCCAGGAGCAACCATGAGCTGCCACGTGGCAAATCTATGCCGACGGCAAAGCCGTAGGCATAGTTTTGCCATGTGGCAGCTCCTGGTTGGTTTTACTTAGCGACGGCGCCGTCAGCTGCCGTCTTGTCCTTTTTTTGCCGACGGTGAAACTATGCCGACGGTTGTACGGAAGCCGTCGGCATAGACAGATATGTCGACGGCTTTAGTATGCCAACGGCCTGACAGAATACGCTGACGTATTCTACGCCGACGGGGGTATGCCGACGGCATTGTGGCCTATGCCGATGGCCTTGGGCCGTAGGCATAGCCCCTGATTTCGGTAGTGATATGAGCGCGATTCATTTTTTTTGGGTGAATCGTAACCAAGCAAGGACGTAAGGGCAGGGGGTTAGCTGCAAAACTGAGGTTAAGTGGCTGGTTAGCTTCCACCTTTGGTCCGCACCGTACGTCCTCGATCCAGTGGCGCACGAGGGTAGTTTTCAGTTTGTGCCGAATGGGCGTTTTCATTTGATACTTCGCCTTACTTTTTATAGGAAAATTGCACAATAGCTCCCAACTAGTTATTTTGAATAACTATTTCAGCTTTTCAATCAACCCTCCAACTTCCATTTTGTTTATTTTAGCCATGACTTAATCAATACTAGCGAACCCCGCGGGGCGGCACGCGGCGCCCGTTGAGACAGACGTATTATATGCATTCGAATATTTTGCATGCATATACCATTTATATCAGAACACAAATAAAGGAAAAAGGGCTTTCATTCATAGCTACCTCACATATAACATACGGGTAAAATGGAAAAGAGATAGTTCTACATTTCGGAGAAGATTCTCTTATTCTCACTAAACATGGTTTACTGAAAAGGAACTGATACGACAGGAATCCCTACGGTGGCAAGACCCATAGGTGGGCGTACACCCGTGTAACTGATGATACGATCTTCAGTAAATGGACATTGTGGGTACATACGGAGGGGCACCACAACAGAGAAGTCGTCGCATATACGCACTGTTGATACCTTACAGATGGAATTTGTTCTATAACTTGAGGCTCTCAAAAGCAAATTGTTTTGGTCACAGAAATTTACATAAGAAAATATTTATCTTTTATATAAATTTTTAGTTTGGTCATCCACCAAGTTGAAAGAAACACTCAAATAAAGTCAAAAGTAAAGATCTCCAGAATAGTGCTCGCCACGTCCCGTCGATACACTATATGTGCGTGTATATTATTTTTATTTCATGTGATAAAAATAAGACTTTTATGAGCATGAGTTTGTAGTAAAAAAAGCAAGACATGCACAGGAACACGTTGCAAATGGTATATTTATTATCAGCATGAGTGCTTCATCTTGCAAGATGGAAATTATACATTCCCCTTTTTTCAAGCAAGACCGGCCACATTACATTCATTCGTAGCTTATATCATTCTTGTAGAGCCTTCCGCCAGATCGGATCCTCCAATGAAATGATGTAAAGCATTTGCAAATTGTTCCATGCGACCTACAAGTGCTTAGCGACAGTGCATGCAACAATGATTTTTTTTTTTTTTGCAAAGAGAGTCTTGGCTCAGTAGTTGGGCATGCGGTTGTGCAGCCTAACGACCCGAGTTCAATTCCTAGAATTGATAGGTGATGCACAGGAGTTTTGCCCATTTATTGAGGATCAAGTTTGGTGTGTGGTGGAACCACTCATCAAAAAATATCTTGATACTCATTTAAAAAATTCTGAGGACCATGTTTATCTTGGTACTCATACTAAAATGGCCGTATGCATCCCTAGTTGGTGCTAGTTAGTGCAGAGGTCGGGGAAGTGAAATTCTCCCCCATTCTAGCCCCCCGTGACCTCCTCCCCCCATGCGGCGGCGCCACACCGCACCGGGGCCTCCCCGCTGGGCCTCCCTCTCCTCCCCGCCGGGCCTCCCTCTCCTCCCGCCACCACCGAGGGCATCGCAGGCTAAGCCTGCGGGCCGCGGCGGCGACGGCGGCAATCTTCCTCGGCCGGCGATCGGATCTGGGTGGCGGCGACCCACTCCGGCCGATTCAAGGGCGGTGGCGTAGGACGTTGGCGACCAGGGTTGTTGTGCTGGCGGCGGCGACGAAAAGATCATGTCGACGGCTAGGGTGTCTGATCTGGATCCCATTCGGATCTGGATGGTGGTTCCTCGAGCCATCCTGCGCATCCTTTGTTCCGGCGCAGCAAGCGGCCTCTGGACTAGGCATGTGACACAAGGACGTCAGGGGCTCCGGCCCTGGGCGTGGAGGTGGTGGCCATCTTCTTCGCTGAAGGTGGTCGGCTAGATGGTTGTGGATTGTCGCATTCAGTCCCGGCATAGAGTGGGGAGACGAGGCTTCCGGTGAAAACCGTGCTATGACTCGGGTCATGGCGGGCGATGGCGGCGTTTTCGTGTCGTTATCTTATTGAAGACATCGCCTCTGCAGCTTCCGTCGACTTGCTTTGCGCTGCTCTGGGTGAAAACCTAGATCCGGAGTTTCCGGATCGGGCGATGGCGGTGCTTTTGGTATCGTTTTCCCTCATGGCGGCATCGTTTTTTGAGCAGCGGCTGGATGCAGGACCAGAGGACGGATTCTTTGGTGGAGCGGTGCGGCATCTCACCCATTGATGGCGGCGGGTCTCGGTGGCATGGCGTTGTGGTGACTCTGCGTCCGATGCGCGGAGATCGACTCGCGCAGGAGGGTGACGTGGTCTGGGGTCGTGGTGGCGTCGACGGCAGCTCGACCGGGCAAGGTAGATGCAGAAGTACAGCTCTGAAGATGGATTGGTGGTAGGTGGCTGCAGCGGCCTCAGACCCGGCAGGCGTCCCGGTTGAGGAGTGCGCCGGACTGGTAGGTCACCCATACCCGGCAGGCGTCCTGGTTGGGACCTCAGGTCTTAGATGTTAGGTTTGGCTGCGAGGTCTGTTTGGTACTAGGCCCAGACTATCAGCATCCCTTCATCACTTGGATAGGAGTAGCGACACTTTTGTTGCCTAGACGGTGGCTTCAGTCTTACTATTGTATGACTTTATAAGGTGTTGTGTGAATAATTAATAAAGTGGTTGCATGCATCGTCTAGCTGCAGAGGCCGGGGGTCCTCCTCCAATTCTAAAAAAATGCAACAATGATTTTGAACAAATAAATGAGGCATCAATATGATATGCATACAATTCAGAACTGATCAATCGATTGCGAGTTAAAGTAGAAGTAAAAAAATTCAGTCAAGCATACTTTCCCTCATTGCCCTCCCATATATTCTACTCTTTTGTGATGTTACATAATGATGTTCCTCGGCATGTTTCATGTAAATTTTCATATGCAAAGTTCCATTTGTTAAAATAGTAGATCAAATAATGTCATGTCGATTTCTATCAAGAACGAAAGAACAATATGTCAAAGAACAAAATGATACATAGCAACATCAAAACTGTTAATCAAAATATTTCTTAACTTTAGACAATTTTTTTTAATTCAAAGCAAATCTTTTGGTCCAGTGTATATCCTAGCCCTTATAATAAAGTGTATGTGCATAATTAACGTAAATTTGGTAATCACCTTGGAATTTTTGAAAATCGTATGACATGCCGAAATCATACTTCATGCTATGTCAATAACCACATTCATTTCTTTCGCCAATCGACTGTGGTGGAATGCCAAAAATAGTTGTACGGGTTCATATGATTAAAGAATGCATAAAAAGGAATGATTTGATTTAGAAGTGTGCCTAAACACTTCTAAATAAGGGAAAGGATAAGTGCTAAAATGTAAAATGACCAAAGAGATAAGGTTTTCCATTCCTGCTGTCTCTGCTTCCATTCAGACAGCGTTGGCTCAGCAGAATCGTAGCCGACTCGCCACCGTGAGTTATAGAAGTGGCAGGAGTAGTGAAGGGGCCGAGCACCGTCGTGTGTCGCCGCCCTGCGCCCAGCTAACGCATGCGGCAGTCACACCGCAGGTCCCCGCTCATGGGAACTACGCACACACATGCAACAGCCATCGTCGCCCCGCAAGATTCGCCTGGCCGTACACTGCCCCAACCGCTGTTCTGACACCCACCGCCCACGGTTGACCTGCGAACCGCACATGCACCACGGCGGAGCGCTGATTGATCTCCTCGAGGGGCAAGATCCGTGGAGCTGCGCATGGGGTTAGCATATCGTCCTCGTGCTCCTCAATTCTAGCCGGGTATCGTTTGGGTCAGGCGGCACAGATGGCGAATTCCTCCTCGGGTGCCTCAGGTTTGGTTCCTTTGCTTCGCTTGCTGTTTCTGGTTGTCGTGTGTTTCCTCAGATTGTTCTGCCTGAATGGAGCTTCTCTGCAGAGTAATGAGTTCCTGGATTGATACTAAGGAAGTAGAAACATACTTGAGTTGTTTCTTAGTAAGAGTAGTGGTCAAATTCGGGGTTGTTCGCTGGAAAAAAAATAACTTTTTATTAATATTGCTGTCTAGGTTGATGGATTGGTGCATTTGTTGTGCCTGACAGAGAATTTCTAATTTTGATAGTTTGGCCGATACATTATCTTCTCCTTTTGGATGTTTGTGAATTCCGACATGTCCAATGGGGAAACAAATGCTCAATTTAGTGACCACACCTCAAATTCGGTCTTACCTGTTGAATGATCAGGTTGTGTTTTATCTTCATTTTCTCATAGTTATGCGACCCTAGCCACTTACCTGCTGTAAAACTCTTGTTTCCTTTGTACAGGGTGGTGCGGTCCTATATTTCGAGAATAAAATCTTATGGTTATATGCTATGGGTTAAGGTGAAACTGTGAAAGGCTGCTTGAATTGTATGCCTCGCTCAGGTAATGAATCCTTTGTGCGGAGAGGTCTTCTTGATGCCCCCATAAGTAATGAATTTTCTACTCAGCAAAAACAGTAGGTATTTGTGTTATGGGACACTGCTTGCTTCTTATATTAAAATGACGATATGGCGCTGAAGATGGCGAGAAAGGCACTGGCCTCCTCGTCGAGTTCGGTTGCGGACCATAAGAGTTGGATGGAGTTATGGGCTGCGGATGTTAAAATCCATGGCTGGTGGATGTTAAAAAATGGGCTGGCTGTTGGCTATGAACTCTTACGACGACATGTCAAGCCTGGGGTTTTCTGCATCACATGTGGTAGAGAAGAAACGATAACGCATAGAGTGTGGCGATGCCCACACTCGCTGTTGTTCTGGAAAGCTCTATCCAGAGCTATAACAACGCCCCTGCCACAGCTGCCCAAGCACGTCGAGGGCATACAGAGCGTGCAATCATGGGTGTTAGACTGGCTCGGCACATCTTCCGAAGAAGAGAAGAGAGTGGTGATGCGGGCGTCGTACGAGTTGTGGCTCGCGAGAAACAATGCAAGGGAATGTGCCAAGATCGAAGACCCTATGCTCATTGCAGATAGAGTTACCCGTCTTGACGAGGAGTGGCAAACGATCAAGGAGAGTACAAGAAGACCACAAGTTCAGAGGAGCATGGAAACTTGGGCGAAACCTGATGAAGGATGGTCGAAGGTGAACATAGATGGAGCTCTAACTAAGCAAGGTGGATCGGGAGGAGGTGGAGCGGTCCTCAAGGACCACCATGGCTCGTCCGTGGCAGGAGTGAGTCATTTTTTCCCAGTTGATTCGGATCCGGAACTTGCAGAGCTTCTGGCGTGTCGCCGAGGGGTTCTACTTGCTCAAGAAAACGAAGTCCAGAAAGTGGTGCTCGAGATGGACTCAATGTCAGCGGTAGGGAAGATCAATAACGTCCAGAGAGACCTATCGGTGAGTGGTCAAATTGTCCGAGAGATCAAGGAACTGCTAGCTCAATTTCAAGAGTTCATCCAGGTATTCGTTCAAGTACACATTTAGAACCTGTTAGGGCACTTGCGTGTGCGTACTTCTCTAGTATGACCATGTATTAGTTGACAAATGAATATACATCAAAGGGCACCACTTTACATACAGTGCTTCGAGCCTTTTATGCCTCAATATAAGTCCCTTGGCCAAGCTTCACATCTTTGTTAAATGATAAAAGCAACTGTGCAAGTAAATAAACTCATTTTCACATGTATGATAAACTGACTTCTTGCAGCTGCCCAAAAAACAGAGTACTAATACACAAAAAAGGTGTATAATTGTTAAAGCTACTTTACAAATTATTTTGGGAACAGACTAAACATATCAGGATATACTCCGGTTGAATGGAAAGAAAGAAATCGTCATCTATTAACACACTACTAAATGAACTATCCATTCACTTCTCTAGTATTTTATTATACATGTCAGAAATGACTAACAGTACTTGTTCTTCTCTCAAAGCAGTCTAACAAATACAACCAGATAGAGAAGTTAGAAGGATTTTGAGTACTAAACTCCAAGTATCAATCCACTACACTTGACTGTCTACCGATCTCTGGCAGATTAATTTATGAATAGATAATAAATCTGTAAAAATAAGTTAGGTGGCAGCATACATATCTGAATATTTATACTTCATATACAGCAATAATATATCTTCAATTCAGAGGTAGGACAGAAGACTGTCCGATCAGGTAGGGGCTTGGGTATTTGCAATTCAAGCCTCCAAAACTATCTTCTTATTTTGAAACGGAGGCAAAAGTTTTGCCTCATCAGTTAATTAAGTAGAAGAGAGATGTCTAGTTAATTAACTAAAAACTAGGATAAAACCATCACAGACCGCCAAGCGGCACACCAAAGATAATCGACACACACCTCAACAAAGATGACCTTACCAAGATACACTCTGGCTTCATCATCATCTCTTCTCCCCAACAGGCGTCATCGCCCTCCCTAGTCTCTGAGCAAGTGACTCTGACTTCGCCAAAGACAACCTCGACACAACCTTCACCGTAGAGGTTGTGTGGAAACCAATAAGATTTGTGCCACACCCAGCCACCCGCATGGAAGGCAGCGCAGCTCCAACTCCGATGGGGAGCTCCGAAGGAGAACCACACACGCCTGGCGCCGTGGAAGACCACTGAACAGACCACCTGCTGCTTGTCATTGTTGCCAAAGGAGCCCACCGCCCCAAATTTGACTTCACTACAATGAAACAACCCGAGATAGTCGCACTGACACGTCGGCGAAGAGCCGACTATCAACCATTACCACCCTCCAACATCGCTGGCCATCGCCATCGTTGCCACAACCTAGATGCCAACACCACCATCTTCCACCTGTCCATCAAGCCAATGCCTTGCTCCAAAGATTAAGCCCTCAAGAGGGAATGCGACACTAAGGTGTCACCTTCGTCTGATCACACGGATCTAGTGTTTCCCACGGAGTTAGAGCAACTGGCCCGTGAGCGAGGGATGAGGAATCAAAACAGCGATGCTTCCAAGAATGTCCATGACGCCGACAGAAGTCACCATTGTTGTTGAAAGGCCGTAGGCTGAAACATGGTTTTCACCCAAGCTTCCAAACACACCTGCAACGACCCATATCGACGTTGGCAAAACCACCAACCAAGGACTGCCCGTCAATGAAGAGGCGCAAAAAGGCTAGCCAAACCTCGCGGAGGACACCGACGGCCAAAAATAAGCTGCCAAATCAGATCCGCATGTGGCAGACCAGGAGCAGAGCCACTGGATATAATTCCCCGGGAGTCTCTTGTTTCCTTCGCCATCAGTGTTGCCTAATCCCTCGTATCGTCATATGCTGTAGACTGACACGAGTATGGAGGTCAGCACTAAGAGGGCGCAAAGCACCCCCTGCCACGATGTGCAACATGCTACTATGTCTGTTTCTATCTTTCCATATATTTCATCTTCATCGGAACAATGACAACAACCGATGGTCCAGATAGAAGGTACCACATATTTCATAGAACATACGCCACCACAGTAACCTCCCATTTTCTTTCTTTGGAGGTACCTTCCTTGTTAGCTTGTTACACCGTAATCCAAGAGATAGTGTTCGCTACAACAGAGTTGATCCTCACGTAATTCTAATTGGACTGTATCCATACTTCTTTGGAAAAATAATAATGAATGTACATATGTTTGGTGGTCTAAATTGTTTAATCAGAGAAGCAACATAAAGGAAAGCAGGATTCCCCGCACGTGGTCAAAAGAAAGGTCCACCATGTAAATTACATGCATTAACTAGTATGATGCATGGTAATCTAATAAAAAAATGGTTGACCAAATTGTAGGAGTAACAGTTTTTTTTAAGATCAAGGCACTAAACCTTTGCCCTAGCACCGATATGATATGGCAGAAGAGAAGTAACTTGAAGCACCAATAGATCTGAGGAAATTCAGACTTCATGTTTGAACCACCAGTAGATAGAACCTTCTATTAATATGACCCCATCCTCCTTCGTAATGTCTTCACATGATCATTAGTCACTCCTTATATGTTTCGACCTAGTTCATTCCCCTGTTCAGATTATGGCATGTATATATATATTTTATACCAAATAGTGCAATATATACAAATAGCAGGTAGGCATGATCAGACGATATTGTGAGATATATTTTCTCTTAGCAAAGAACCATTGGCATTAAGATGACGTAGGCACTCACAAGTACTCAAGATAGTTTATGTGCATTTCACTTGACCACCATTCCACCTGCAGCCCTAATTCTAGCTTGACAAAGTGAAAACCATACCAAATTGAGATGCAGTTAACTTTACCTAATGGAATTAACTGGAACATGAACCTCTAATATAGAGAAAATAAGCCACTTCCGGCAGTAGAATGTAACAATACAGGTATTGTTTACTTTACCTTATATACACCTCGTGATGGTTAATCATTCCTAACATGGCATCTCACTATTGTAACCATGCATAATGAACAGATGTAAAAAAAATAGTGAAAGACGCGCGGGAAAAATGGAATTTGTCACATGCCTCTTCTGCATTGCATGTGCCAAAATCGCATTGGCTAGAAGCAGCAAGGTTAGGCACATATGTGGATGTGCATGAATATCTCGCAGCGGTGGCAATCACAACTCCAGCTCCAAAGCCAGGACCACATGGGACTGTTGCACCTCATGTGCACGGATGGTGCATATGTGGATGCGCATGAATCTAAGGACGGCAGCAAGCACAGCTCCGGCTTCAAAGCCAGGACACCATGGGACTGTTGCACCACATGTGCGCGGATGGCGCAGCTCCACTGGGATGGGCTCCTGTGCTGGGACGACGGTAGCTCCGGCAAGTTTGTTGGGAGGCAGTTGTGTCATGGATCCACTGACGAATGTGGATGAGGCAAGTGAAGAGACACTGATAACGAACATTAAGGGAATTAACTTGGCCAATCATCGCAGAAACATAACTTGATAAAGCGTGTAAAAATAGCTGCAGCTATACCTGACAAATATTCTAAATATTATGAAAAAGAGAAACATCCTTAGCTTCTCAAGAATTCCGAATTTGATTGAGAGCAGACATCTTACCACACATCGTCAAGAAACCTAGCAAGTTTAAATAAAAAAATTTAAATAGAATTGCCTAGAATAAGACATCAATTACTAAAAAACTTGAAATCTAAAATGGAAGTATATTCATGTCAGGTAGATGCATGGTCCAGGTGCCACCCTTGTGTAGCATGACGAGGGAACAAAAAATTAGTTGCAGATTAGAAAGTCATGGGAGAGAAAACACCAGTTGTCGGATCACGTCAGGCACGCTAATGATGACATGCTTGAAGGAAAGAAGAAAGCAACTGCAAACCGTGTGTGGTGTCGCCGAAAGATGCAGTTATGTTCACTTTCACACAAATACCGTTGTTAAGAATTCAAATAAACTCTGAATTTGAAGTCAAGGAAACAGCTACCAGTCACGACATGGATCTACCATGTTCTCCTGGTGGGATATTTGAGAGTTTTGAACTTTTTTAAAACAAATCAATATTTTTGAACTTGTACATACTACTGCTGAAATGAAACTAAACCATTGTTCAAAAGGTCATGCCTTGGGAGTACACAGAGAGGGAGGATTAGAAACGAGCATAATCTTCCGCGGGTGACCTGGTGAGTAAGAGATGTCTAATTATCAAAAATTTGTTAATCCTGAAAAAAATAACATACCAATAAATAAAGTTCACCCTAAATAAAGATATTAAGCGTATAATATTTGCTAATCTACAAATCTCTGGCTGCCCAATATTTGTTGAATTAAAAATTAACAATCAATAGTATTGATTTATATTAGAAATAAGAAATAATCATTTCATTTCCACATCTACATTCCAATATATAAAACCAAATTTGCTTCTTCTAAAGCACATTGGCACATTTCAATCGCAGCTAGCCATGGGAATGGGCTCCCAACACGAACCACCATACAGCCCACGCAGAGTTGCCTGCGCTGCCATGGGGCTTCAATCCGTGACTGCCGACGCAGCGATGAAGCACCAGGTGCTACCGCGCGGTGCTGCGGTGAAGCATCGAGCCCGAGTTGGAGGAGACACCGCCGTGCCAAGCAGAGGGCGCCGTCTCCGGTGCCGCGATGGCGGAGCCGCAATGCAACTGCGTGGTGTTGCGACCTGCGGATGTGGCGGCGGCGGAAGCTGCAACGGAGCATCCATGGCGCTGCCAGCCGGTGACGAAGCTTCAACGCAACATCCATGGCGCTGCTTGCCGGCAACGAAGCTTCAGCGCATCATTGACGGTGCTTCAACGCAGCATCCATGGTGCTGCTCGCCGGCGACGAAGCTTCAATGCAGCATACATGGCGCTCTCGCCGGCAATAGAGCTGCAATGCAACAACGATGGTGCTTCAACGCAGCATCCATGGTGCTACTCGTCGGCACGAAGCTTCCAACGCAGCATCCATGGTGCTACTCGCAGGCGACAGAGCCGCAACACAGGTGTTGCTTGCCGGCGATAGAGCTGCAACGACGTAATGTCCGTGATGCTGTCCACGGATCTCACGGGCGCTGGAGTTAAATAAGCTGGGGGAGACATAAGCGATGATTGAAGCAGAAATCAAGTGGCTCTAATCCATCCTCGCGGGGCAAATCGGACGGCTTTGCTAGGCGGCTGATCTTTGCCAAAGTAATCCAAGAGTGGATCACTGGACAGCGGTCAAGAACATCCTGAATACCTGAAAAGGACTAAGGATATGTTTCTCATTTATGGAGGTGACAAAGAACTCATCGTAAATGGTTACGTTGATGCAAGCTTTGACACCGATCCGGACGATTCTAAATCGCAAACCGGATACGTGTTTACATTGAACGGTGAGCTGTCAGTTGGTGCAGTTCTAAACAAAGCGTTGTGGCGGGATCTACGTGTGAAGCGGAGTACATAGCTGCTTCGGAAGCAGCAAATGAAGGAGTCTGGATGAAGGAGTTCATATCCAATCTAGGTGTTATACCTAGTGCATCGGGTCCAATGAAAATCTGTTGTGACAATACTGATGCAATTGCCTTAGCGAAGGAATCCAAATTTCACAAGAGAACCAAGCACATCAAGAGACGCTTCAATTCCATCCAGGATTTAGTCCAGGTGGGAGACATAGAAATTTGCAAGATACATACGGATCTGAATGTTGCAGACCCGTTGACTAAGCCTCTTCCACGAGCAAAACATGATCAGCACCAAGACTCCATGGGTGTTAAAATCATTACTGTGTAATCTAGATTATTGACTCTAGTGCAAGTGGAAGATTGAAGGAAATATGCCTTACAGGCAATAATAAAGTTATTATTTATTTCCTTAAATTATGATAAATGTTTATTATTCATGCTAGAATTGTATTAACCGGAAACATAATACATGTGTGAATACATAGACAAACAGTATGTCACTAGTATGCCTCTACTTGACTAGCTCGTTGATCAGAGATGGTTAAGTTTCCTAACCATAGACAAAGATTTGTAATTTGATTAATGAGATCACATCATTAGGAGAATGATGTGATTGACTTGACCCATTCCGTTAGCTTAGCACACAATCGTTTAGTATGTTGCTATTACTTTTTTCATGACTTATACATGTTCTTGTGACTATGAGATTATGCAACTCCCGTTTATCGGAGGAACACTTTGTGTGCTACCAAACGTCACAACGTAACTAGGTGATTATAAAGGTGCTCTACAGGTGTCTCCAAAGGTACTTGTTGGGTTGGCGTATTTCGAGATTATGATTTGTCACTCCGATTGTTGGAGAGATATCTCTGGGCCCTCTCGGTAATGCACATCACTTAAGCCTTGCAAGCATTGCAACTAATGAGTTAGTTGCGTGATGATGTATTACGGAATGAGTAAAGAGACTTGCCGGTAACGAGACTGAAACTAGGTATTGAGATACCGACGATCGAATCTCGGGCAAGTAACATACCGATGACAAAGGGAACAACGTATGTTGTTATGCGGTCTGACCGATAAAGATCTTCGTAGAATATGTGGGAGCCAATATGAGCATCCAGGTTCCGCTATTGGTTATTGACCGGAAACGTGTCTCGGTCATGTCTACATAGTTCTCGAACCTGTAGGATCCGCACGCTTAAAGTTTCGATGACGGTTATGTTATGAGTTTATAAGTTTTGATGTACCGAAGGTTGTTCCGAGTCCCAGATGTGATCACGGACATGACGAGGAGTCTCGAAATGGTCGAGACATAAATATTGATATATTGGAAGCCTATATTTAGAATCGGGGGTTACCAGAACCACCCCCCCCCCCTCCCGGGGGCTTAATGGGCCTACATGGGCCTTAGTGAAAATAGAGGGCAGCAAGGGGAGTGTGGGGCGCGCCCCTCCAAGGCCCAAACCGAATTGGTTTAGGGCAAGGGGGGCCGGCCCCCTTTTTCCTTCTCCTCCTCTCCCTTTCCTTCACCCTCTCCTACTCCTACTAGGACTCCCCCTTGGCGCGCCTCTCCCTGGCCGGCCACCTCCTCCCCTTGCTCCTTTATATACGGGGGCAGGGGGCACCCCATAGAAAACAATTGATCGTTTGATTTTTTAGTCGTGTGCGGTGCCTCCCTCCACCATAGTCCACCTCGATAATACTGTAGTGGTGCTTAGGCGAAGCCGTGCGTCGGTAGAACATCATCATCGTCACCACGCCGTCGTGCTGATGAAACTCTCCCTCAACACTCGGCTGGATCGGAGTTCGAGGGACGTCATCGGGCTAAATGTGTGCTGAACTCGGAGGTGTCGTACGTTCGGTACTTGATCGGTCGGATCGTGAAGACGTACGACTACATCAACCGCGTTGTGCTAACGCTTCCGCTTTCGGTCTACGAGGGTATGTGGACAACACTCTCCCCTCTCGTTGCTATGCATGACCATGATCTTGCGTGTGCGTAGGAATTTTTTTGAAATTACTAGGTTCCCCAACACCGATCACCACCGCAACGAGGGCCAGCTCATCCACACCAGATTTTGGCACTTCCTCCCGCCACTACGCTCGTTGCCGCCCACACGACCAAGAGGTGGAGCCACCGCCAACACCACTGAGTCCTGCTAGTTTATAAGTTTATTGAAATTTTTACCTTCTTTTTGTCAACATATATTGCATGATGACTGATTTGATTCCATTCTTGTATTTACATACATTTTCCATTTGATTTTCTACAAGCATTTTTCTGACAATACATTCTATTTTCGAATAGAAAAAGGAAAGAAGATTTGTTTTCCAGGTACAACGAGTACATGCAATACATTCCGACGGGGCAGCATTTAGTTTAGTTTTTTTGTTGGGATCACGTACAGTACAATCCAAAAAAATTGTAAATTATATGTAGAAAAAGAACAGGTGCATCTATCAGATTTGTACGCCCAAAACAAAACATATAGTCTGGGAATCAGCAGAATTTCTGATTTATTCATCTTCAATCATAGTAGTACAATGAACATCAAAAATAAAAATTACATCTAGATCCGTAGACCACCCAGCGATGACTACAAGCACTGAGTCCAGCCGGAGGCGCACCTACGTCATCACCCTTCCCTCGCCGACTGTTTAAAGCTTATTGTAGTAGACAGTTGGGAAGTAATCATGCTAAGCCGCCATAGACAAGCGCACCAGAATAGGTCCAAACAAATCCACGAAAGATGGATCCGCCGGAGAGACACGTCCACGCGCCAAACGATGATGCTAGATGCATCACCGTGATGGGGCCTTGGCTGAGTGAACCTTATTCCATCTTTAGGGAGCCGCCACCGTCTTGTCTTCTTGTGAAGGAAACGAACCCTAACAAAGCTCGCACAAACATACAAAAATGTATCTCTCCTGCTAGTAAGGACCGGGATCCATTGTGTCTCCACTGCCCTAAGGCCAAGATAGATGCGACGGACCAGCGTTGGTGCTGGCGGGTGGCATAGGAACCCTAGTTTTCATATGGTTTTTAATACTATTTTACTTTGACACATTCCATTTCACCACTGAAAATCTAAGTAGAAGATATCATGGCAATACACAAGCAACCATTTGGTTTTCTTATAAAATATTGTGCAATGTAATAACTAGAAAAGAAAGTTCACGTGGTTTACAATCCTAATAATTAAACGGGACACGGTATCCAGCAGGTAGCTAGTCTCCAAAGAAGTCCCTTCCTCCCGAGTAAGAGGAATCTCCCGAGCCCCACGACCAGGAGCTTCCCTTGAGGTCCTCCAATGATGGCGAGGAGACATCTGACTCTGTCACCGCAGAGGTGGAGGAGGAGTTCGTAGTAGAGTCTTGTCTGGTGGAAGATCCTCTAGGAGACGTGAAGTAGTCGCAAAGCGCGTCCATCACCCAGAAAGAATCACCATGATCACCAGCCCGCTTTCTGGATATGACATGTCTAAGCGAGGCACATGCGACCAAGTGAATTAGTCAATCAGAATTCCGATAATTTTTTCTTAATGAACAATATTAGGCTCTTTTTGTCTAGGCTTTTGCTTCTGATTTTGCAGTTTTTTCACTATGACAAAAAAGCCAGAAAAGCCCCTATGGCCTTTTTGCTTTGGCTTTTGGCTTACAAATGAATATTGTTATATGATGCTATAATCCAAAGGCCCAAGCAAAAAAACACCTATTTAGGAGTTTTTTTTGGGTTTTTTGTCAAAGTGAAAAAGCAGCAAAAGCAGAAACAAAATCCCAAACAAAGAGAACCTTAGCCATCGGACATTAATGAATAAGCTTGCTAACCTTTCTTGTTTGCTTCGTCTCCGTGCTGCAGGTGACCCGTCGTCGTTATCATCAATATGATCCTTCTCGAACTGCATGTACACGTAGATGCTAATAAATTAATTTTGATGCCGCCAATATATGGTTAATGAACCGGCAGATGATTAGTGCCCCAAAAGTAAAACATGCATAAGATCTACTACTGCTAATAAAAGCATCAGAGGGTGCATATCCAAACTATGTCATCCATCTAACCATGAGATCAAAAATCAAAAGGCCCAAGTACTCCTAACGTTGAGCGTCTAATCCGACTAATGAGCAACGAATTTCTTCATACCCCTTCATCACCCTACGCACGCGACACACACCACCTCTCACTTATTGCCTTCAGCCACCATTTATGTGCTTGTCGCTACTTGATCGCTCCTCCTATCTCCCGCCACCCCATGCATGCCATCTCCATACACCTCAAACGGCCCACCACTCCTTACATGATGGTGGCCATCGACCCATGCACGCCTGCCGCACCAGGCCTTCCCATGTGCCTGGGCTATTGCCGGAGCGCAATGGCGCCACCAATGTTGTCTTGCTAATCTCCATGCACTCCGCATTGTGTGTTTCACTACCGTCGGTTAGTACAGGGAGGCATGTAGAAAGAAAGCGGCGGAGGGAGGAACGTGTTGCCGCCAGCCACCGCAAGCCCTTCTCTCGCTTCCACCAGCGCGCTCTTTTCACCTACACCGGATCCCCAAGTTATCCCGTTCACTTCCCCACGGACTTCTCCTAGCGGAGGGTACTTGAGTTCCTCATCTCAGATCCGCCTCCTCAACAATCGGAAGGTATTGATGCAAATTTCTAGTAAGCTCTAGATGCAAATTTCACTCTATATAGCTTACCTGACGCTTTACAAATCTGACTACTTTTCTGCATTACACTACAGGATGGCAAATATATGATATGTATTTGACTACTTCCATTAAATATATGATATGCAATATACTATT
The DNA here is from genome assembly GCF_018294505.1 of Triticum aestivum. Taxonomy (NCBI): domain Eukaryota; kingdom Viridiplantae; phylum Streptophyta; class Magnoliopsida; order Poales; family Poaceae; genus Triticum; species Triticum aestivum. The sequence goes on from NC_057812.1 coordinate 741,304,626, forward strand.
TTGTTGGTCTGACAACGTTTTACTATGTTATGCCTGAATTATACATAGTTCATTCGGCTTTTCTTTACATTATATTACCTTGCTTCTTGATTGCTTTTTGGTTTCTTTCAGAGATTAACCAGTAATTAAAGATGAAAGCATTATAGCACCGGCTCCAGAATAGAAGTAGCTTCTACATGTTGTACTTATGTTTCCTGGATTAAATAAAATGGTTGTCCTGGTCACAACTCACAACTGATGTGAAACCATGAGTATAGCACCTGCACTCATAACGTGGTAGATCTGATGGTTTACTGAGTAGAGGAAGAAAAAAAAATTTGCGAGAAAACTTTCAATTTATTCATCTTCTATCATGGCAGTACAACGAACACTAGAAATAATAAAAATTACATCCAGATCCGTAGGCCATCTAGCGACGACTACAATCACTGAAGCGAGCCGAAGGCGCGCCGCCGTCATCACCCCTCCATTGCCGGAGTCGGGCACAACTTGTTGTAGTAGACAGTCGGGAAGTCGTCGTGCTAAGGCCCCGTAGGACCAGCGCACCAGAACAGCAACCATCGCTGATGAAGAATAACGTAGATTAAAAGGATCCAACCTGAAGACACACGAACATAGACGAACCATAACCAGATCCGAGCAAATCCACCGAGGATAGATCCGCCGGAGACACACCTCCACACGCCCACCAACGATGCTAGACGCACCACCGAAACGGGGACTAGACAGGAAGACCTTTATTCCATCTTCAAAGAGCCGCCGCCGTCTCGTCTTCCTGAGTAGGACACAAACCCTAACAAATCTTGAAGGAACGACTAACAACGAAGCCCTCCCGCCGGCCCTTGCCAGGATCAACCGCGCCCCCATGGGCCTAGGGCCACCGGAGACGAGGCGGACCTGCAGCAGAGTCGGCGAGAAGCACGAGCCCTAGCTTTTCTTGGAGGAGGAGGCGGCGGCTGGAAAGAGTTCCTTTTGGTTAAGTGGAGACTGACTTGCGATCCTTGTGTATGCTGAAAGAACAAAGCTAATATTCTTGAACTATCTCACTTAATTGATGCTCGTTTGCTAGGTTTCTAACATGAAGGTACCATACCATGCATAGCACCTTTCTCCAAATAATGTTTGAGTTATGTGTATGCTCTGTTTCCTCTACAGCTACATCAGGTGGCTTACAGTAAAGATACTTCTAGTGAGCGTAACAAGGTAATTAGGGCACGCCTCCTACATCTATTTTTTGGGCCGGGGGGGCACGCGTACATCTTAGTCTCGCTACCTCCTTCATCAGGCCGGTGCTAACACGATCGAGTTCATTCACTTCTACAATTTTGGGTCGCACGTACGTACCTGGCCGGCGGCGGTTTTGCTGCTGAAGGATACAGCCGACGCAGGGCTCAAGGTGATGCGAGCCGGAAACATCAGGCTTGCCGATCGCCGGAGCGCAAGGCCAGCAACGGCAGATCGCAGCATCCGCGTCGCCATGGCCGACCGGATCTCTCCTCGATTTGTTTGATGCAGCAACCGGCAGACGGTCAATGTAGGCCTTCTATAGAGAGAGTCGATCGGAGTACGGAACGTTCAAGGACACAGACCCTATCCCTAACGTATGTGGTATCTTTGTTTTCCAGTCAAATTAGCTTTACAAATCAATCCATGAAAAAGAAAAGCTACACCAATCCGTTTTTTATTCACAAAAAAAATTGTCCGTAAAGAAAAAACTTCACATTATGTTTTTTTTTTCAGTTGCACATCATGCTTTAGGAAAGAAGGCTGCATGCATCTTATATTGATCAAGAAAGGAAACGAGTCAACTGCCCACAAATTTGAATCGCTCTGGAGGGATGGAGATGGACAAAATAATGGTGATGCGTGCATCTGCCTAGCTAACTCTGAAGATGAACTGTCTGTTCCTGAGGCAATGAAAGATGCCTTTAATAGGTCGTGGAAAGTCCAGGGTTCTCTCATAAAATTCCTCCCATCTCTCCCTGTCTGCGGCCGACACGGCATGGATAATACTGCTGGCTTGTGGCCGTGGCCATTTCCATTCGGGCAAAGATGTATGAGTCTGTAGAGGTTCCCTTGGAAATCTTCTCCTTCAGGTAAACTTCCTACTACTCGGGCTTGCCTCTTGGACAGTTTATGGGCCGGGGTCGTCTCTGCACCATCCAGTCTGAGAGGCTGGGGGGTGCGGCTGCCTAGCACCTGCTGTTGGCATATGTAATAGGCATCGGGCCGGGAGAGTGTGTACATTTAGGTCGAGCAGGGGCGGCTAGATATTACAGTCGGGAGATGTGAGTACGATATCATACGATTGTTCCTGGGATTTTTTCCATCGACATTTTTATGCGTTGTTGCTACAGGTGGTTGGAGAAATGGGTGGGGTGGCGAGGTCATACGAGGGGTGGAGATGAAACGAAACCAAATGGCCTACAAACTCCCCTTTATTAGTAGAGATTCTTCGGTGGTTTTTTGTCGTTGCTTCGGGTGGAAGGAGCTGATGGACTTGATTATATAGCGTTGTTTGGTTGCACAGAAATATTAGAAACTACAGTAGCATGCATATTTCCATGGAGTTGGATACATAGTTTTTAAATATAGTGTAGAATATTAATTCACTTTTCGAGATTATAGGATCAAATCAACCGCTGGCTTCATCAGTTTTCCAATTTCATATCGCAAAACTACATCACTTAAAATCATTTTTAAAATTTAAATCTTCCATATTTATGTCGAGCCACCATAGTCGCGGTCTCCGGCGCTGGTGCTCGTATGCTGTTACGTCGGCGTGTCCGTGGCGCCATGTGCCCTCCTGTGTAGGATCGAGTGCATATCCATGGCGGCTACTGGCCGGCCTTATTATAGGGAAACAAACAGGAAAACAAGGAAAGGCCACCAACGTGTTAATTTAAGTAGGAAAAACAAAGATGCATATCCAAAAAATGCATCTTCCTTGGAGCCTAACCATACGTGCCCAATGCAACTAGTAGTCCTCGGGACGTACGGATTAAATTCCATAGAAAGATGACGCAGCAGCTCTTGGGCCAACGTACGGCACAAGACGATCTCTACGCTGCTTTGTCGTCACGACGTATTACATACTAGGTAACATACCCAATCAACACAGCCGCGCGCGAGGATCATAGACCAAACTCATACACATAGAACCGGCCGCTGGTGCCACGACAAACAAAATATGCACGCTGGCCGTGCTGGACGCTCCCGAGCATTCTGGTCCGACGAGGGTACGTTTTCAATCCAGTCCGATCCGTTCAAGGATTCTCTTCCCAGTCCAATTCAGCTTGGCTACTGTACTTGTATTGTGCAATATTGACAGCCATGGAGGACTTGTGTCACGGTCCTGGAGCGTCACGGTCATCTCCTCGATCTGAAGATAAAAACTATGCGTCTTTGTCCTCCACCGATCAACAAGCACAGTGATTGTTGCAGCATTGAGGCTCGGTGTCGACCGACTAACCAGTTGAATGAAAGGTAGGGGTCCTGTCTCCCCGATGTATGGTGTGTACAGCTCATCATAGCACATGCGACTTGTATCTATCGATCTACTTAGGCAGGTAATACTACGTGGATGACTAAAAAATATTCGAGTACATGTTAAATCTTGTCCGTTCAAATATCATAACTCAAAAGTGATAAATCTTCACCATTCGTTTTCTATCGTCTTAACAATATAATAGATAGATATATAGATTCTGATTAGGCATTTCTTAAAACATGCACGAGCAGCTAGCCTACAGAGTCCTATGCTGTGGGGTAGCGGATCGAGAAACACAGCAATGGCAATTAGTCAGTGTATAACAAGAGAACGTAATAACGAGACAGCGATGCAGCGGTTACGCAATATAGTAATAACTATAATGCAGAAATGCTATTCTCGCTGGCCGGAGAGTAGAGAGTAGCACCACCGAAAACAATGAAGACAGATACACCCGGGACGACATGCATAATTGAAGTGACAAGATATGAAATTCGCATATATGCGTGCCCTGTTGGATCTCTTTATTCAAAGTAGAAGTAGTTGTCCCGACCCCATGGACATATTAGAAGTAGCTTGGTTCAACAGAAAAAAAAAACATGGTACAAGTAGCTGCTGCTTATTGCTTGCTTAAGAGGTTACTTTGGAGGGTAGAAGTAGGGATAGACTGTAAAGAAGGTCTGCAGCATAGTCATGTTGAGCAAGAGCACGCCAGCCAGCACCGACATGGTCACACAAGGGTTTCTGAAGTACTTGCGCGCAAGCGTTGCGCGCCACTTGTTCAGCCTGGATCCCCTGTAATCATTCACATCCTTCATCAGATTTTTGAGGTACTCGTTGTAACGCGACGAGCGCACAACCTGTGCGCAGTTGGTGTTGAAGAAGCGGCTGGCGTCCTGCTCGACGTTTATCTGGTTGACAATAATGTGACGCAGGTGCAGGATGAGCATGTCCTCTGGCGTGTTGACGAGGCAGTCCATGAAGATAGCATATGTGGTGATGTCACCCGAGGTGTCTGGATAGGTCTGCTCGAAGGCGATCAGGTTCCGGAACAGCTTGTCGCTGAAATCATAGAACCTCAGGGGTGGTATCTTCAGGATGCCCTTGTGGCTGTTGAACTTGATGTCCAGGAAACTGTCCTCCTTCTTTCCCTTTCTGAACTTTACCCCAGCTTCCATCAACTCCTTGGCACACGGCATCCACTGCGGGAGATCCAAATCCAACACAAAAAGAGAAACTGATTGATCGAAGTTGTTAGGAGGTGCCTGGTCTTGGATGACGGAGAGGTAGAAGAGGTGCAGCAGGTGGTGCACGTGCACGCCGCGGTAATCAATTTCTGAATTAGCAGCTGAACGTTGCAGCATGTGGGGACATAGAGATCGGAAAAGCCGGAGGCTGCCCTTGACGAGGGTGTCTTGGGGCTCACCGTCACCACTCCAGAGCAGCTCAAATAGCTTAATCAGCACAAAGAAAGGGATCTGATTCTCGAGCAGCAGTAGGTCGGTTGCCACTAATTGCCACACCCTGACCCTGCCAAAAACCTGCGTCCAGTCGTCGTCTTGAGCAATGTTCTCCTGCCTACTGCTTGTACTCCCTAGGGACGACTCGAAGAAGCTTGAGGGAAATCCTCTTTTCATTGATCGGTTCTCCGAGCCGACTGAAGTTGCTTCCTTTTCCCCGACGCGTGTGGCCTTGAGCAAGCGCTGGAGGATGAAACAGCCATCGAGTAGCATGCTGACTGCCAGGACATCGCTGTCGCCCTCAACGTCTTCAGAGTAGGCCGCCCGAATATCTGGCTCCAGACGCTTCATGTTCTCCAGGCAACTCTTTAGCAGCCCCTCGGGGACGTCACTGTCAGGGTGGTTTTGGTGCGAGCTCAAAAGTTGCCGCACGCAGCACCATTTGTAGTTCTCCAGCTGCGCCGTGCTGTTTACGCTCTTTGTAAAGGGGCCTATGCTAACAGCGACCGGCTCATAGCCTTCGTCCTCATCACCCCTTTTAAGTTCTTTGGGTACCTTGTAAATGGTCGGCCTCGCCTTACTGTAGTCACATCTTGTAGGAACTGCGGATGTCACGCTCGCCAACGTGTTCGCCAATAAATCTTTGGATACATTGACTTCTGATCAAGGAACAGTGCAAAAAACAGTGTTAAAATTGTTTTAGTTTTACCATTTAAATTATTTTGAGGTAATACCCACTGGAAGTCATAGAACTTGCTTCACATGTTTAGTTTGGTGTTTCAACTTTAAAAAATACGGTTTCATGCTCAACTAACTTGACTCAAGCGTGCAAATACGGTCATAGTACGCGTATGCGGGCGTATCCATGTGTATGGGCCCACCTGTTAGTGAGTGATGGGGCTGGACGCGACGTAGTTTCACAGAAAACACCCTCATGTTTTTCTTCACAGACAAAGTCAACCGCATCGATGCATTTTTGCACAAAAACTCCTCACATATTCTTTATTTACAGAAAAATACTACCACAGTACTCCACATATATGTGAAAATTAAAAACAACAGAAAAGGATCCGCTATGTTTCAAACCCTCAACCATTGCTTCAAATGTGAAAATTAAAAACAACAGAAAGGGACGGTCTAGCGACTCCGCCGTTCAGGTACAGATGTGTAACATTGATAATGAGCAGATATGTTTGTTTTCTTGTGGGGGTACAGCATGTCCAGCTTAAATGGGCTGCGTATACTGCAGCCCATTTTGCATTGGTTACTTTTTTCCATGATATTTGTAAACCTGTGTGTTATAATACATATTTTTTCCAACATTTTTAAAGATAACTTTTTTAGTAAATATTTTAGAAACCTGAGTATTATACAAACATATGTGTTATATAAATGTGTGTATTACATATTTGATTTCATAGTCACAATGAAATATTATTATTATACAAATATTTCAATAATTATATACACAATTTGTGTAGTTCAAGTGTTTGTATAATCTAAAATGCTAATATAATATTAAATCTTGGATTATTATTAAATTCTAAATATTTTGAATATAACTCATGAGTAAAAATTATTCACAAGTAAATATTCAAATTTAGTAAATATGTGTATTCATCATTTTGTATAATTTAAATATAATATGAAAACGTATATGTTGCTGAATTCATTCAAATAATTATTTAATAAACATTTTCAAAGTTTTTAATAAAATATTTTTATATAATGATAAGTTTATATATAAATATTTTTTTATTATCATCATTTGTATATATAGTATTTTTAACACCAATATTTGAAGATAATTTTAATACTTATGTTTACAAATATATTAAAAAATTCTTACTCATATTTTATTAAATATTATATATATACTACACAGGTTTATATTTAAATGTTTTTATTTACTAATCATCTTGTGTATGTATGATATTTTTAGCACACAATTATTTTGAACATAACTGTATTACTTACTTACACCATGCAAAATAAACTGCATTACTTAAATTCTGCAAATATATCTGAAAAATAGCGCGTGTAAAATGGGCTTCAGTATCTGTAGCCCATTTAAGCTCCACATGTGTTTTCTTTCTGTAGAAATAACTTCCTTATCCATAATAGACATCCCGTTTGCTGTTGTGTATTGGCTAGACCGTCTGGTGTTAAACAGCCGGTCGTAGGTTTGAGTGCTGGCCTGTTTTTATTTTATTTTCATGTATATGTGCAGTACTGTCTTGTTTTTCTTCGGCGGATAAAAATAATATGCGGGTGTTTTGTATAAAATATGTGGCACACTCACTAACAGGTGAGGCCATACATATGGATAGGCCCACATACGCGTAATATGACTGTATATGCATCAAACTGAACATACGATGCAAGTTCCACTATTCTCGGTGATATTACCCCAATTATTTTAATTTTAAACCTTGTGAGTCACTTCGGACAATATGCGGATGGGCTGGTTAGAACGGCTCCTCACAGGGAATCCAACGTACGAGTGGGTCTGGTGCAATGGGTGGATTGACATGCAGAATGGCTCCCGGCGATGTAGCACTAATGGAAAAGGTGCTACCCAATTGGCGCGCCATTTACAACCAACGTCAGCACTATTTTTTATCAAATAGTGGTGGCCTTGGCTTATTTGATTCGACATTATTAGGGGCATAGTGGTGGCGTTGGAAAACAGGGTAGCGTCAGAAGTATATGGGATCAATAATTTGTATCAGGCGTAATATAGGGTTGTCGTGAAATAGCATGAAACGTCAGTACTATTATGTTTAGTTGTGGTGTGCTATTGGTTCCGACGCCAGTATTGTTATTTTATCAATGCCAACATTCTTATATTATTATTTTTATGGTATATTGTTGTTTTGGACATCAAATATGTAGTTTGACACTTATAATATTCTAGTTTACTTTTATTAAATTTCTATTTTTTTGAATGGAAATAATGACATTTTTTAAAACATGTACTTTGAGACACTTTAAATTTACTTTTTAATTTAAGACTTGAAATATATAGTTTTGAGATGACATTTGTTAGGTGGTGATTTTTTTATTGGGCAAGCCCAAATAGTATTAGAATGTCGTGGGGGTCAAAACCAACAGGGGCAACGGCCCCCTCGACCCACTCCCTCTCTCTTCCCTGTTGCTCTGTTCCATTCCCCTTCTCTCCCTCTGTCACCGCTCGTCGTCGGTGCTTCGATTCCGTCCGATTCCGGCGATTGCCGTCGTTCTTCGGTCCTGAGGTACACATCTGAGCCTTCCACTCTCCTCTGGTCCATTTGGATATTTTTTAATTAGAGGTGTGTTTCGCATCTGAGCCTCCCACTCACATCTGCTATGGTTTCGGCGACGGCAGCAGGCGATGGCGACGGAGTAGACTGTAGGTGACCCTCGGCTCCAACCCGGGTGAGCATATCATCCCTCCCTCTTTTGTTGTAGGTCACTACCACTGTAATTTTTTATTAGCATCGCTGGGGTTCATCACTGCTAGGTAGTGACAAGACAATGTGTTGTAGTTGTCTCAAATTAAGGTAGATCTATTTTTCAATCTTCGGATAACACTAGCTGTAGAAACTAGTGGAAGTGCAATCTTTTAATCAAATTAAGGTAGATATATTTTTTAAGTCATCATCTTTGGAAGCATCTAAATTCTGAAACAAAGTGTTTGAGTTGCTATTGTAATCCATAAATATCTTGGGGAAAATCTTTTGTGTACTACTTTTTCACCAAAGAAAATTTCCACTCGAAAGTAATGCTCCAAGTTAAGTGTGGCAAAATAGTTGAGTGTCCAAAGAAAATTTCCACTCGAAAGTAGTGCTCCAAGTTAGGTGTGGCAAATATAGTCACAATTCAATAGTTCTATACATTACATTGCTATCTAGTTTAATTAGTTCTATACATGCTATCTATTTTAATTAGTTCTATACATTGCAATATTTGATCTACATTACATGCATTGGTGTCAATATTCAGTGATATAAAATTGCATATGATCTTGATCGTATACGCGTTGTGTTTGTAGGTCATGGCCAATTCTGGAGGAAACAACCAGTCGGTGTGTGATGTGGGCATGGCCCATAATGAATTCTTAAACACTTATGAGTATGTCATCAAGAGCGTGCAAGGGGAAAATGACGTACTAAAGAGGGCGATTAAGGAGCTACGCAAGGAGACAGTTCGGCTCGTTCAAGAGACTAATCAGCTTAGGGACGAGAGGGATAAGCACGTCGATGATTGGGATAAACTGAAGGAGGAGAGGAGACACCTCAGGGACGAGAGAGTGTCGCCCGTGCCGCTTTCCAGTGCAGGCGAATTCTCCATGTTCAAACGACACCACCATCAGTCTGTTGCCTCTACATTAATGTTATGAGGCTGCCAAGGAATCTACTGTAGCACCACTGATTCGTCCGTCTGTCGCCCACCAGTAACCACAACGCGGCGACCCATTGCCATCCGCCCGCTTGAAAACTCCAGCCCCGACCATAGCCGCAATCATCCTCCTCTGATCCCTTTCTCTTCTCTCCATCACATTTTCATGGTCTCCTCGCGCTCCAAAGCCCTATGGGACAACCTCTGGTCCGAACAGAAGAAGGAGATAGCAGCCATTGCTGCTGGCAGGCAGACGGAAGCGATGATATCCGAATGGAAGACAAGCTGTTGCCACCCTCCTCGCCGGTGCAAACTGGATCACCATGTTTAAGGCCCATGGTCAGTACATGGACATGATGCGGGAGGAGCAGGGGGCCAAGTACCGGCAAGCGCAGGCCGTTCAAACCTACAACGTGCGCCTCCTTGATGCGCACCGGCGTATAAATCAACAACTTGCTGCCGGACATGGAGGTGATGGAGTAGGATGCGTTGTTCGAGTCCTATCGGTCCTCCTGCTAAATCCAACGCGACCACTGGCTGTACATCCAGCATCAAGCGAAGTTAGAACCCTCCTACAAGGAGTTCCATGAGGCGGCCCAAGGTGTTCAGCAAGAGCGGCGACCAAGCCGGCCCATCCACGATCGCGCTCGGTCGCCACGACCACAAAGCCGGCACATCAGCTAGCGCTGCCGGTAGCAAGGAAGAGTAGTCCACTTCTCGGGTCCCAAGTAGGCCACTTCTCTCCTCCTCCTGCCGAAGCCTAGCTTGATAGGTTCAAAATCATCGGCCGATTAGCCGCTCAAGCTTCGGTGGCTGAGGCAGAGCTGGAGAGCGCCGAGGCAAAACTAAAGAAGGCGAAGACAAAAATCGAAGCTTCAGTTCTCGAGGCTCATGGCCGGACATAAGGATTGGGCATCGGCGATCGTTTAGATTATGTTAGGGTTTAGTTAAAAATTGTCTGAAATATAATGAATTGATATGAAAAATGTACTAATTGTTATGAATGTCCTCCAGTTTATATGGAAACCGTCGTGTTTGAAAGATTTCGTCCGCTTCGTTTAAACCCGGCTTGAAATTTATGCGATCAGCATTGGACGTCCGGAATTTGTATTCGTAGAGTTGGAGGTGCCTAATGGAGTTGCTGCCGTCGTCCTCCTCCAGCACCGATGCACGCAGATCTATTCAAGGTGCCCCCAGATTTGGGCTCCGGTCCCACTGCCACAGTCCAGATCAACTTTAACTTCTATCCATCCCCCTCCTGATCAATCTTTTTAATAAAATACCCTTTTTTCTAGAATACCCTCCTGGATCCACCGCCTCCTTCATTTTTTCCTTTCTTCTGATTTTTTGGTTGCACAAATATTCATTATCCAAATTGGCGGTGCAAGCTGGAATCATGATGTGAGGGCTTTAGGGCATCCGGACTGTTGCCATGTCCGCTTGTGACTGTTGTGGTCTAACCTTAACCCATCTCTCGTCCGCGTGCGCTTCTCGTCGGAAAAAGTTATCACCGCTCTAGAGCATTAGTGTCGCATTCATGTCGAACCAAAGTGGGTGCGACCTCTCACTGCTACCAGCATTGAAGTGGTGTGATGGCCGAGAGAGTGTCGCCCGTGTCGCTTCCCGGTGGAGGCTACTATTCCACGTTCAAACGACACCCCCGCCTGTCCGTCGCCGCTCCATTAAGAGAATTTTGGAGGTACATCGTACTATCAAATTTAGGACATTGATATCTGCCACACGTGTGGTAGGAAGGAAGGCCCACCACCTGTCTCTGCCACATCACTGCATGCATGCATGTGGCAATCTTTTTAGATTTCCTGATTTCAAAATGTCTTATCTCTTAAATGCAAAAATTCATTTCAAAATCCATTTTCACCATTAAATCCGTCGCGATGAGATCTTCGAAGCTAGATCTCATATCGATATGTTTCGACCACTTTTTTTAGGTTAAAAGTTACCATTTGTATTGCACATAAATTGTCATCGTGTTTACATTGAAGTTGCCATGATATGTTTCAACTATCTTTTCTTCTACATTTAAAGTAGATTTTGACTTATTATAAAAAAGAAAATTAAGAAACTTAACTTGTCATGGTGAATTACTAAAATTTTCCATAATCCATGAAATAATTTTGACATGGTTTATAATTAAAAACAAATCCGTTGTTAATTATTTTCAAATTCATGATCAATGACTTAAATTTGCCATGGCAAATTTTGACCCAAAAAAGTCGTTGAAACATTTCAACATGAGATCTAGTTTTGAAGATTTCGTCGAGATGGATTTAATGGTGAAATAGATTTTTAATAAGAATTTTATTTAGGAGACAAAACATTTTTAAGTCTAAAAATCATAAGGTACATCGTACTACCAAATGTAAGGTGTAGTATTAAGCTGATCCAACGTTTAATATGGTTCAACTCTGAATTTAAGTTGAGGACAGCTTTGTAGTATCTATTAGGCTGCACCACGACCTGACCTCCCTTTATTTGATGGTCCTCGCTAGCCCACACTGCGTTACCTTGTGCGAGGAGCGCCTGCCACTGCGTGTACTCGGCTCTCCTTCCGCCCTGACTGCGTGTTCACTGCATGTCGTGTTCATCAAGTTCGATGTTCAGGTATACGCACATGCAGCAGCCGTTGCATCCACTCACGATTCAGGAAGAAGTGATCATTTACGTGGCTAGTATTCTCGGATGGATGGGCCCGTTTACCAGGTGGGTGAGAACAACGAGCTGGTGCATGAAATGCAGCTCACAGGTCGGCGTTAGCGCTTGACTGGTGGGAGTCGCGGCTCCACGCCGTCTTCGTCGACCAGCCTTGCTCGTGCGACGCGGCACTGGCAGACACACCATGGTTGGGAGACACCAGCAGGTGCACCTGCGGCACAGGTCCCCGGCACTCCCTTTGGCTTCCTAGGAACATACTCTGGCACCACTCGTCTGTCCGTCTACCGCTCATCATTAGCCACACCGGGGCGGCTCATTGCTATTCACCTACTATATAAACTCTAGCCCAGCCATAGTCGCAGTCATGCTTCTTTGTTCCCTTTCTTTCTGTATGACACCCAGCATGGTTCTCGCGTTCTAAAACCTTTCGGGACAGCCTCTCCTTCGAGTAGAAGGAAAAGATTGTGGCCATGTCTGCTGACAGCCAGACGGAAGCCGACAATATCCGAACGGAGGACGTACCGGCGCCACCCTCCTCGCCTCCTCTAGTTCTCTGGCATAGTTATAGTGGTTTCAATTAGAGCTAGATCTAATTCATCTAATCCTCATAATTAGAATGTCCGGTGCAGTTCTAATCTCTTTTCTCTAATTCTCCGGCGGCGATTAGCTATAGACGGCGCAACACTGTCGGATCATGAAGACCATACGATTGCAACCTGTCTTTGTGGGTGTTTTGCGGGATCGTTCGTCTACAGTTTGAGGGACTCTAAATACGATCTACATCTACACCGACTCATCTTCTTCCACTGCAACACGGAGTCGAATGATATGTTCAAAACCTTTTATCACATTTTATATTGGTCCTTGGTGATGGTAGGGCGAAATTATTTTTCTTTTTCTACTACATTTCCCAACACTTCCTGTCCGCAACGGTGTGCGCCGATCCAGAGCGTCAGAGCCGCATTCATGCCCGGCCAGACGGAGTATATAGCATAGTGCATTTAAGCGCTGTGGGGGCTTCTCCTTCAAAATAAATTAGGCATCTAAGCGCTCATGCACATCCTTTAATCGGGTCCCATTTTCAAACTGTTGAGGACTTTGAGGAAGCATTGGTGGAAAGTCCAGGATTTGGATTGCAGCCGTGGGTAAATGAAACGAACGAGTTGTTTTGTGTACTACATGATAAGTTATGTTGATTCGCTATCTCTATGGTTCCGTTTTATGGTGTTAGACTGTATAGTCTCTGTAGTTGTATACGTACACATACGTATGATGTAACTTGTACCCCTTCATTATATATATGAGATAGGCCACCCCTAGAGGGTTGAGCCGGTTCCCCCAATTCTATTGTCTTACATGGTATCAGACTAGGTAAACACGCTTCCGCCTAAAACCCTAACCTAGCCGCCGCGGTTCCTGTCATCTGCGCTGGGCCGCCGCTGTCCTTCAGATCGCGCCGCCGCCGCCACAGCCATGTCGGGCTCCGCCGCCTCCGGCTCCACCATGGCTAGCTTCTTGCCGGCCTCCCTCGCGGCTCTGCTGTCCCGACCCCTCGACGTCGCCGCGGCCTCCACCGCCCCGATCGAGACAAGGAGCTTCGGGTCGTTCTTCTCCTTGTCGCCAGGGCTTTCGATCGTGCCGTATCCTGCTGGGGCTACAGCGGGCGCTCCCTCGTCCGCCTCCCTCAGCGACGCAGCTCCCGCCTCTCTCCGCGACGCTCCGCTCAGTGGGTGCCAGCCGCCGATCGCTCCGTCCTTCACGCCGATCGCCTCGGCCAGTGGGGGCCCGTCCCTCGCGCTGGTGGCGCCTCCGTCGGCCATGATGGCCGGTTTCACTGCCTCGGCCTCGGCTCCTTCATCGCCTGTTCCCGCAGCTGCGACGGTGGCTGCAACCGCGGCCTCTGCCTCTACGGCGTATCCGCCTCCGGCAGTCTACTCCGCGGGCTCTTTGCCGCCGCCGTCGTTTCACTTCAGGAACCTCATCACCATCAAGTTGTCGGCAGACAACTACATCTTCTGGCGCGCGCAGGTTCTCCCGCTTCTCGGGAGTCATTATCTCCTGGGCTACGTCGATGGTTCTCTCCCCTGTCCCCCTGCGCTGGTGGATAGCGTGCACAGCCCGGTCTACAATCCGGCACACCGTGTTTGGACAGGGCAGGACCAGGCGAACCTCTCCTCCATCCAGGGGTCGCTCGCTCCGGCTGTTGCCGGACTTGTTTTCTTCGCCAAGACGTCTCATGAGGCATGGACCATCCTCGAGCGCTCGTTTGCGGCGCAGTCACATGCTCGTGTCTCCGCGCTTCGTCGCCAGCTTGGTGAGTGTCAAAAGCTGGATTCCACGGCCACCGAGTTCTACAACAAGGTCAAGGGCCTTGCCGACACGTTGGCCTCCATCGGACAGCCCCTCACCGACTCCGAGTTTAACTCGTTCATTGTCAATGGTCTCGATGAGGAGTACGACGCCTTGGTCGAGATCATGAACAAGCGGGGCAACTCGAACCCCATGATGGCGCATGAGGTCTTTTCCCGCCTCCTTCTCACGGAACAACGGGTCGAGTCGCGCCGCTCCAGGGGCAGTGGGGGCTCCCTCTCGGCCAACGCCGCCACCAAGGGTGGCCGCCCTTCTTCATCATCCAGGACACCTTCGGGGCTGCCATCGCCGCCTGCCTCGGCCCTCCCTGCTACCGCGACATTACCGGGGGCTGGTGGTAAGCGTGTATGCCAGCTATGTGGCATTGAGGGGCACTGGTCCTTTAAGTGCCACAAACGCTTTCAGAAGAGCTTTCTGGGTCTTGGCAATGATGGCAAGGACACGCGCAACTTTGCGCGTCAGGTGGCCATGGCGGATCGCCTAGTGTCCACCAAACAGCAAGGGCACACTCAGTCCTACTCTGTTGATCCCCACTGGTACATGGACTCTGGGGCCACGGAGCATCTGACGAGTGAGATGGGCAAGCTCCATACTCGCGAACCCTACCACGGCTCCGACAAAATCCACACTGCAAATGGAGCAGGTATGCATATATCTCATATTGGTCAAGCATCTCTTCTCACTAGGCATGCAAATAGGAGTCTTCAACTTCGTAATGTGCTTAGAGTTCCCTCTGTGACACGTAATCTTCTTTCTGTTCCTAAACTTACACGTGATAATAATGTGCTTTGTGAATTTCATCCTTTTGATCTTTTTATTAAGGATCGGGGCACGAGGGACATTCTTCTTATAGCGGGCGGTTGTGCCAGGGACTCTATCGTCTGGAGCATCCTACAGTCGCTCGCGTGTTCAGTGGAGTTCGGGTATCTTCGTCACAGTGGCATGCTCGTCTTGGTCACCCAGCCACACCTATCGTTCGTCATGTTTTGCGTCGTCATGAGCTTCCTAGTGTGTCTAGTAATAAAGATGTAGCAGTGTGTGATGCTTGTTAGCAGGGGAAGAGTCATCAACTTCCTTTTTCGGAGTCTAGTCGTGAGGTGAAACATCCTTTAGAACTTGTGTTTTCAGATGTGTGGGGTCCTGCTCAGACTTCTGTCAGTGGTCACAATTATTATATCAGTTTCGTTGATGCTTATAGTCGCTTTACCTGGCTTTATCTTATTAAACGCAAATCTGATGTGTTTGACATTGTTGTTCAGTTTCAAAAACATGTTGAACGTCTTCTCAAGCACAAAATTGTTCATGTTCAGTCCGATTGGGGGGGTGAATATCGCAACCTCAACTCCTTATTTCAGTCGCTTGGGATAGCTCACCGTTTAGCATGTCCACATACACATCAACAGAATGGTTCGGTCGAACGTAAGCATCGTCACATCGTTGAAACTGGTCTTACTCTTTTGGCCCATGCATCGGTTCCGTTTCAGTTCTGGAGTGATGCTTTCACCACTGCATGTTTTCTCATAAACCGTACTCCCACTCGTGTTTTGAATATGAAGACTCCCATTGAGGTTCTCCTTAATGAACAACCTGATTATACCTTTTTTAAGGTCTTTGGGTGCGCTTGCTGGCCA
Organism: Triticum aestivum; assembly: GCF_018294505.1. Classification (NCBI taxonomy): domain Eukaryota; kingdom Viridiplantae; phylum Streptophyta; class Magnoliopsida; order Poales; family Poaceae; genus Triticum; species Triticum aestivum. Next base: position 741,320,630 of record NC_057812.1, read on the forward strand.
CATCTCTGCCCGTATAAGAAGCGCAAGCTTGAGTTTCGCTCCAAAAAGTGTGTCTTTCTGGGCTATAGCTCTCTTCATAAAGGATACAAATGTCTTCATGTTCCCATCAATCGTGTCTATATATCTCGGGATGTCGTGTTTGATGATCATGTTTTTCCCTTTGCCAAGCTTCATGTGTCCACTGTTGAACCACCCTCTTTGCATTCATCCTCTGTTGCAGCTGAACAATTTGATGATGTTGCATACTCTCCTATATTTTTGCCTAACCATGGTGCAGGCACTGGACGTGGGGCTCGTTTGGAAATTTTAGAGGCGCCGTCGCCTTCTTCGTCGGCATCACCAGCGGCTCACGACGATCATGATGAGCCTTTGCATGGCCTCGGCTCCCGTGCCCATGCACATCCGGTCGATACCCCAGCGACGCATGCTTCTACGCCCCTGGCCTCTGGGCCGGTCTCGCTGCTTCGGCCCGCCATGACTCCCTTGCCAGTGGAGTCTGGGCCGGCATTGCCCGGGCTGGTTCCCTCGCCATGCAGCCCGGCGCTGCATGGCTCCGGCTCGTCTATGCGCCTGGCTCCGCTGGCCACGATGCCGCTGGCTCCTGAGCCGGCCTCGCCGCCCCTGGCTCCTGAGCCGGCCTCGCCGCTTCGCTCGGCCACGCCGGTCTCGTCGCCTCCTCGGCCTTCCTCGCCGGTTTCGCCTGGGCCGAGCTCACCGGCTTCCGGTGTGCTCTCACCGGTCCTCTCTGAGGCCTCTCCGTCGCCAGCCGAGCCGTCCTCGCCCTCGCCGCCTTCATCACCATAGTCCTCTTCGGCTCCTGTGCCTACTGTGGTCCCTCAACGACCACATACACGGAGTCGCAGTGGTGTTTTCCAGCCCAAACAGCGACATGATGGGACTGTTGCTTGGTTGGTTGCCTGTATGGCTGCTGCTCATGCGGATCCTTCCTCTGAGCCTCGTAGGTATCAGGCTGCTCTGAGTATACCTCATTGGCGAGAGGCTATGGAGCAGGAGTATCATGCTCTTCTCCGCAACAAGACATGGACTCTTGTTCCGCCACCACCCCGTGTGAATGTCATTGATTCCAAATGGGTTTTCAAAGTGAAGAAGCATTCAGATGGTTCTATTGAGCGCTACAAGGCACGGCTGGTTGCTAGAGGTTTTCGGCAGCGTTATGGTCTTGATTATGAAGACACCTTCAGTCCAGTGGTTAAACCTACTACTATCAGGCTTCTTCTTTCTCTTGCAGTTACTCGGGGTTGGTCTCTTCGTCAGTTGGATGTGCAGAATGCTTTTCTCCATGGTGTTCTGGAAGAGGAGGTATATATGCGGCAGCCTCCAGGGTTTTCTGATCCTGATCATCCTGATTATCTGTGTCGGCTCACTAAAGCACTCTATGGTCTGAAGCAAGCTCCTCGTGCTTGGCATGCTCGTCTTGCGACGGCCCTTCGTGCTCATGGATTTGCATCATCAGCTGCTGACTCCTCGTTATTTCTTCTCCAGAGGCTGAAGTCACCATGTATCTGCTTGTTTATGTGGATGATATTATCCTTGTCAGTTCCTCTCAGTCGGCTGCTGCTGCTCTTGTTCGGTCTCTTGGTGCTGATTTTGCGGTCAAAGATCTTGGGCAGCTTCACTACTTCCTTGGTGTCGAGGTTGCTTCTGTTTCCAGTGGTCTTGTTATGACACAAAAGAAGTACTCTTTGGATCTGTTGCAGCGGGCTGGGATGCTTAAGTGCAAACCGACTACTACTCCTATGTCTACTACTGACAGGATTACTGCTGTCGATGGTGACCTCCTGCCTTCTACTGATGCGACACAGTACAGGAGTATTGTTGGTGGGTTGCAGTACCTGACGATCACACGTCCTGATATCTCTTTTGCTGTCAACAGAGTATGTCAGTATCTTCAGGCACCTCGTGACACTCATTGGTCTGCGGTGAAGCGCATCTTGCGCTACATTCGTTTCACGTTGTCCTATGGTTTGCACATTCGACCGAAACCCTCTGGGGTCATCTCGGCGTATTCTGATGCGGATTGGGCTGGCAGTCCGGATGACAGGCGATCCACGGGGGGCTATGCTGTGTTCTTTGGTTCTACCTTGGTCGCCTGGAGTGCTCAGAAACAGGCTACTGTTTCACGTAGCAGTACTGAAGCTGAGTATAAGGCTGTGGCTAATGCAACTGCAGAAGTTATCTGGATACAGTCTTTTCTTCAGGAGTTGGGAATATCTCAATCAAAGTCTCCTATTCTTTGGTGTGATAACATCGGTGCTACATAACTATCTGCTAATCCGGTATTCCATGCCCGAACGAAACACATTGAAGTGGACTATCATTTTGTACGGGAACGGGTATCTCAGAAGCAACTACAGATCAAGTTCATCTCTTCCAAGGATCAACTTGCAGACATCTTCACCAAGCCTTTACCTCTTCCACAGTTCGAGACTTGTAGGTGCAATCTTACTCTTCTAGATTCTTTAGGAAGTGGCTAAGATTGAGGAAGGGTGTTAGACTGTATAGTCTCTGTAGTTGTATACGTACACATACGTATGATGTAACTTGTACCTCTTCATTATATATATATGAGATAGGCCACCCCTAGAGGGTTGAGCCGATTCCCCTAATTCTGTTGTCTTACATATGGGATGAGGCATGTGCTTCTGGTGGGAACGGCGAGATGCTAACTGGTGACAACCAAGGATTCATGCTCAGAAAGGACGGCGTCTTGCTCTGTTTCATGAGCTTACGTACATTGAGATCATGTGTATTTCCTCTGCAAAAGATTATAAATCTTCTATTGTCTGTTACTTGACTGATGTATATCTTCTCTATTGTTACTTGATTGTCTGATACTTGACAGATGATGTTTTTTCGGTATTTAAAGACGTGAGCAGACACATTAAATTATCTAAATCTTGCTATGTATCTTTTGAACTGCGATTACAAAGCACCTTTCCGATTTAGGGATTTTTTTTATATTTTGTATAATTGTTACCTAACTAGGTGAATGATGAAATTTCTTTCGGATTCCGCGCTTTGTTGTTCCAATTAGAGCTTCATCTAATTCCTCATAATTAAGATGCCTGGTGTGGTTCTAATCTCCTCCTTTAGTTCTACGGCGATGATTAGCTCTGGATGGGGCAACACCGCCGGATCATGAAGACCGTACGGTTGCAACCTGTGGAGAGGCCGTTCCTTCAGTGTTCCGTTAGAGGGACTGTTCATGGGGGTTTCACGGGATCGTTCATCTACAGTTCGAGGGAATCTAAATATGATCTACACCGACTCATGTTCTTCCGCTGCAACATGAAGTCGAACGATCTGATCCAAACGGTTTGTCACATCTTCATATTGGTGCTGGGTGATCATAGGCCGATTTTTGTCTACTACGATGCCAACACTTCCCGCCCGCAATGGCTGGTTAGAGCGGACGCGACCTCTCACTGTTGTCGGCATTGAAGTTGCGCAACGGCCGAGAGAGCGCCGCCAGCACTGCTTCCTGGTGCAGTCGAATGCTCACCGTTCAAACGACACCACCATCCGCCCGCCACCCCTACATTAATGTTATGAGGCTGCCGAGGAACCTACTCCGGTACCACTTGTATGTCCGTCTGTGGCCCACCATTAACCACACCGCGGTGACCCATTGCCATCATCCCGCTTTAAAACTCTAGGCCCGACCATAGCCACGGCCATCCTCCTCAAGTTCCTTTCTCTTCTCTCCATCACACCCGCCATGGCCTCTTTGTGCTCCAAAGCCCTATGGGACAACCTCTTATCTGAGCAGAAGAAGGAGATGGCTTCCATTGCTGCTGGCTGGAAGACAAAAGCCGATGATGCCCGAATGGAGGACAAGCCGGTGTCACATTCCTCGCCAGTACAAACCGGATCACCATGTGTGAGGCACATTGTCACTACACGGACATGATGTGGTAGGAGCGGGAGGCCAAGTTCCGGCAGGCGCATGCCGACCAAGCCTACAACCTCCTCCTCAATGAGCACCGTCGTCTACAGCAGCAACTTGCCGCCCAGAGGGCCATCACGCCGGACATGGACTTGGGGGAGCAAGATGCGATGCTCGAGTCCTATCGCTCCGCCTGTGAAATCCGCCGCGACCGCTCGCGGTACATCCAGCGTCAAGCGGAGTTAGAAGCCGCCTACAAGGAGTTCCACCAGGCGGCGGACGAGGTGTTCGGCAAGAGCGACAACCACGTCGGCCCGTCCACGATCCCTCTCTGTCGCCATGACCACAAAGCCGGCACATCAGCTAGCACCACCTGTAGGGAGGAAGAGTAGTGCATAGAAGGTCGCCGTTGCTCGGGTCCTAAGAAGGCCACTGCTCTACCCCTCCCGCCGAAGCCAAGCTTGGCAGGCTCAAAATCGTCGGCTGATTAGCTGCTCAAGCTCCAATGGCGGAGGCAGAGTGCGAGAGGGCCGAGGCAAAGCTGAAGAAGGTGAAGGCAACAACGAAAGCTTCAGTTCTTGAGGCTCATGGCCAGACATAAGAAACGGGCGCCAGCGATCGTTTAGATTAGGGTTTAGTTAAAAATTATACGAAATATAATGAATTTTGTCTCGTTTATATGAAAAATGTAAGAATTATTAGGAATGTGCTCCGATTTATATGAAAACCACCGTGTTTGAAAGAATTTTGTCCAATTTGCTTAAACCCGGGTTGAAATTTATGCCATCAGCATTGGATGTCCACCTTCCATATTCGTACCCGCATGGGGGCATGGGGGAGGCAATATGAAGATCAGCGTTGGAGATGCCTAAAGGAGTTGCCGGCGCGGCGTCCTCCTCGACCACCGATGCACTCTGATATAGCCATGGTGGCCCCACATTTGTGCTCCTGTCCCATTGCCACAGTCCAGATCAACTTTAAGTTCTATCCAAGCCCTTGCTGATTGATATTTTCAATAAAATTCTTTTTTTTCTTGAATGCCCTGCTGGATCCACCGCCTCCTCCTTTTTTCCTGATTTTTTTGGTTGCACAAATATTCATTATCCGAATTGGCAGTGCAAACTGGAATCATGATATTTTTTAGTTCAGTATTCATGATATGTACCAGCCCGTTTTGGTTAATGTAATGTCTGTTCTTGGGCTGTGCCAAAGGCCAGCCCGACAAAACCCTGCGCATGTCCCACCTCTACTTTTAAGCCTACAACAGCAACTAACAACTTTTTTTCCCATGAAAAAAAACACTTTTTTTTGCAGGAAGCAACTTTTGGACATGTTAAAAATTGATATAGAATAGTACAAACCTGAACGTGTTGGATTTGAGCCGACCTCGATGGCAACTACAATGTCCTGAATCTGAGTACAGTGCTCCGCGGAGGACATCCCTACTAGCTAGGGATTCAATCTGAACCCATGAAAGCCCGCATATAAGTATATCAAAAAGTCAATCTATGTTAATGTCAATGAAGGAATTATATTAAGTTGACTTTGTGTATACTTACTATCAATGAGGTATCTGGTTATACAAAGACTTGATGATTCTGATCTGCAAAACTATTAAATACCGTGCGCATCATTAAAATTGAAATCAAGATAGTTCTGCAACTAGAAAAGGTATGCCATCTACGAAGTCTTCATGCTTCTGGTATGCAAACTTATTAAGCACCGCATAATTACAGTTGAAATCAAAATATATAGTTTGCAACTGGAAATAAAAGGATAGCCACACTGGCAAATGGATTTATCATTTTTAGAAGCAACTTATTACAAGCAAGTCCTTGTTTGTTTTATTATATGATCAGTGTGCTTCTCTCCATATGATGTTCCTTTGTACGACGAATTGAAAAACCTTTTAGCACAGCTCATGATATGCTGTTGTTGAGTTTGTGTGTAATACGTGTATAAGCTTACAGTTGAACTTAGTTTTATTGGAGGGTTAGGGTGTTTTGGTCGAACACATACGAAGTAGGTTCAGACAAGCGGCACGGGTCTGGTGATCAGACCGGCTCAAGCGGCTGGAGTGACAACTCACCGAGTGTATTATTTTTATCAAGACAACACGGTGGAGTAACCAACACGAGGGCTCCTAGAGATGTAGGCTTCGGCAGAAGTCTGCCCTCAAACATCGTCTCTCTCTACCAGTGCAACTGCAATGTTCCTCGGTATTAGCGGAACTAAGCAGCCCGGTCAGGGGCGTACCCATGTGTACCTACGCCGGTGCACAAACGCTTCCCCGGCGAGACCTCACCGCGATACAGAGCCTACACCTACAGGGGTGGATAATCAGCTGTCTGTGCTTCATTCTCATTCCTAATCGCTGGTGTCCGGCCGGCCGGGTTCAATGCCTGAATGCTTGGGGGTGGTCAGCAATTCCATCAGAGGATATATTCATATATATGACTCCATCTCAACTGTTTTTAATTGTCAGTGTCGGTGGACACGACGACAAACAGCAGGCTCAGCAGCTGCCTCAACCGCAGCTCACTGTCCTCCAATGAAAAAGCAGTCACGGTGTCCTGTCCCCCAAGGTGAATAAGAATGAAAGGTGTCGATAAGAGCCTGAGCTACAAAGGAACTTTGTGAATGATTTGTAATGATAATCATTGTCGTGTATGGTGGAAGTGGTATAAGCAAATTACCTGAAAGGTGTCTTAGTGGATATGCTGCGATGAAATCAGCTGATAGGTAAGACAACCGTATCATGGTCATAAGCCTCATATGGTTGTGGCGGCGCCAAAGGCCGCGGGAGAAAGAGAGGAACAATTGCAGGGCAAAGCTCGAGAGAATCAACGCATGGAATTTCCCCGTTGCTGAATAGTAGTTATATAATGGTACTGTGCCTTGAAGCTTTTGCCATGGATACACGTACTATTGAATCAGTGCTAGCTAGCTAGCTCTCTCGATCTTGATATGCACTGCTTGCACATCCCTTGTTTCTGAAAATTAGGTGCAATCAGGGACAGGCATGTTGTGGATCTAGCTAGCTAGCTAGGCTAATTAACCAAGAAAATAATGTACGTTGGATAGCAGAGAATTAGTTCCTGTCTAAAGTATTTACGTCACATTATACATCAAATATTTTTCGGAGAAATTCTTGCGATCTCTTTAGGAGCTGTTTGGACATACAGATATACGAACTGAGAATGGATTGAATTTAGCAAGCGGGTCGAGATATATATCTGCCAATTTGATTAAATAGCGATACAACTTTTCCCCGCAAAAAAAGAGGAAAGGTTCACTTACAATGGATTGCAGTCAGTCAGAGATGGGCATAGAAGTGCACAGAGAGACAGGTCGGCTATGAGCGGTTGAGCCCCCCATTTTTAGCTCGGAGCTGCAAAAGCCATTGGCATATGGAGGCAGCAGAGCAACCAAATTGAGTAAGCTCACACTTTTCGATCAAGATACTACTACTAGGTCGAGGAAGGGACAATGTAAGGGGGGTTTTCGAGCTTACAGGTTGTAGTTTTGGTGGAGTCCTCAGCGGAGGGGTAGAGAGCGAGTGGAAGCACAAGTCAGTCGTAGCTACCGTCGCCGGCGGGGGAGAGCAGCGGCAGTGACGAACTGGCTAAGCTGGCCGTGTCCGAAAGTCTGAGAGGATGGAGTGGGCAATGTGGGAGAGAGAGCCCTAGTGTGGAATGAAAGAGGGTGAATTATTGGTCGGGTGAGGGAAGCAGAAGAGAAATTACTGCTTGTCCCCACAACCATTGTGTGTGCACTGCAGTCTGCAGGTCAACAAGGACTGCAGCAGTAATTTCTCGGATGATGACATTAAGTACTCCCTCTGTAAACTAATATAAGACGTTTTAGATCACTACGTTTGGTAGTACCTGTTGATGTTATAGAAACCATGCCGTGTGAGTCTGAACGTTGAAGACTTTGAATAATGAAGATCACCAGCCACAGACCAACTGAGTGTAAAGATAGAAGACAGCTGAAGCAACTGCTCATGTCACAGCCTGTGTTATCTGTGGAACTGCTGCAGATGAGTGAAAATTAGTGAATTCTAAGTGTAAAGATTGATGATGATTGAAATTATTCCAGGGATATATTGTATAGTATCTATCTTGAAAGCAAACATATTAGTATATTGTAAACTGAATTCTCGACTCAAGAGATTAACTCACCAACTTCAGGTATGAGTTCATATTAGTATCTGAGCAAATGGGCAATCTATGCAGGAGGAGCAGCAACAAAGGGCCACTGGGCCAGCATTTCCAAATGGACCATGTAGATTCTGCTTGCTTTTATCGTTTCCTCCCTTTACTTCACTTGCTTCCAAACATTATAAGGTGAATTTTTCCTGCAAAACAATTCTGTTTTTTTTAGTACGTCTGACGTGGAGGAACTTGCCTATCCAAGCGTTGCATAGGAAGATAATCTCGCACTGAGGAAGATAATCACTACCTCTATTTTATTGTCAATGTTTGAACCAAGATATGAGAGGGCTCGGTAACTAGGAGGAAATATTAGTTAAACAAACAAACGATATATGCATATAGTTGACCCAAAATGCTACTCACTTCATGCATAGCATCCCATGGAGCAGCCCTAAAAACAAACAAGAAAGTTGTTGGGTACTTTGTTAATTAGCATGAGCAGGGCACGCATGTCGGCATGTGGATGGATCAACTACCGATATATGCATATATGCAGCCGGACTTAGTTAATTGGCTACATCCATCACAAGTGGCTGCTAGTGTAAAGCATCCCCACTACATTGAGCAAAACTATAGCAACAAAAATCGGCTTCAGATCTAACGAGGTGGTCGTCAAGCCGCGTGCGCATCAACCTGTATGTGTGACAGATAACATGTGACATTGCTAAAGCATCCCGTTGGGCGAAAGAAAGCAAAGCCTCAGATCTCACGCGTCGGCGAAACAAAACAATGCGCCATCTCTCTGCTAAACTAAACTAGTAATCGCTGCCCCATGGAGCAACACCATAACAATACTTACAACTTGGCTTCAGATCTTGCGCTGGCCGGTGGCTGCCCAATGCCGTTGCGGTCTTCAAGGCTCACAGTTCCCAGGCGACGCTATCCTGATTAGTCTGCACGAGACAGGAAACATCAGTACTAGTACTGCAGGTTTCGCAAGGTAGAGAGATTATTATACAGTAATCTGTACTATCATCAATTAATCATGCATGCTGATCCTAACAAGCTAGGCACATCATATGCATATCCAGCTACTCCCTCCGTCCGATGAAGAGTGTACATCTAGCATTAAAATTTATCCACAAAAGAGTACACTTCTATCTTCCGAATGCAATTTAAAGTAGAAAACAATACTGCTCTCTCATCACACGGTAATCAAGACCAACAACAATCTACACAGGGTCTTCTTAATTTCTACATGCACTTAGGTCATTGGGGGTTAGGTAATTAAAGAGGAGAGAGATGATGGCTTGCACCTTTCCAATGCATTTTTTACTTAACTTCATAATTTGTTCTAAAATTTTTAGATGTACACTCTTCACCGGACAAATGAAGTATCTTATTTATACGGAGTAATGTAGGATTTCTGTCAAGTTGTGTGTTAAAACTCCACATTCATCTATGCTGGAAGTTAATAGAGCCCATGAAAGAGAGAGACATACCTCTAAGTCCGTTTGTTCATACTCGAGTGATTAATTAATTAGCTGGGTCATTTGTTCAAACGTGCATGTCTCCGGGCATGCATGTGTATGAGTATGAGTATGAGTATGGATCGATTACTTATAGGCATGCAAACTGAACTAAGCAATTCAACCTGCCAGCTAGCTAATTAGATCTGTCCTACGCAGCTGTCTTCTACTGTAATTATGTTTTGTACTTGGTTTATTCGCTCCGTCCAACGTAGCTATCTGCTAACGTTAAGTGTAGATTATAAATGACGAGATTCGATGGTGTAGCATCCTATGGAGCAACACTATAAAAACAATACTCGGCTTCAAATCTCGCGCTGGTGGTCGGCTGGTGGCGTCGCAGTCTTCAGGACTCATAGGTTTCAACCTGTAACAGACAGCACTAAAGTATCCAGCACCATGCCATTGGGTGAGACAAAACAAAGCATAAGATTTCAGGCACGGTGTGAATGAACGTTATTAGCACTGCTAGTAGCAGCAAAATTGAAAAGAACCCCAGCTTTTCAAGTCTCCCTCGGCCGCTTATTTTACTGTTTCTCTCTCTGTTTTCTCGTGGTTGGTTGGTGTATGCAAAAATAGTTGTCTTCGGATACACTAGTAGAAAAAAGGCCTGTTGTCCCGGTTCGTAAGGGCATTTTGTCCCGCTTCCTGAACCGGGACTAAAAAGTCGGTACTAATGCCATGTCTCTTTAGTCCCGGTTCAATCCAGAACCGGGACAGATGGGCCTTCACGTGGCCTGTGCGCGGAGCCCAAGCAGGAGGGCTTTTGGTCCCGGTTGGTGCCTGTCCCGGTTGGTGGCACCAATCGGGACCAATAGGCATCCACGCGTCAGTATTTCTGTGGCTGGGTTTTTTGTTTTTTTTTAAAGGGGGGGGGGGGGGGGGTTGGGGGTTTTGGGGGGTTAATTTAGATGTTTCATATATTGTGTTAGCTAGCTATAATTAATAGAGAGAAGTGTCCTCTCTTATGTCCGTGCTTGGTCGATGCTACGTACTATACATACGTATAGAGAGGACTAGACACGCTAGCTAGCTAATAAGCAAACGAAGGAAATAGAAGATCGTCATGAACATATATGCATACGGAGAGAAGTGATATCGACCACCTCTCTTTCTCCGAGAGATTGGTCGAACAACAAGTTCTCGTATATCTATCCAACACTACCGGCTATATATATACAATAATTATCTCTTACAAATATAATCTCCTAACATACGGACTCATGGTCCACATAGTATTCTTCGTCTTTAGCGATAACGTGGTCAAGAAAGAATGCCGCCAATTCCTCTTGAATTGCTTGCATGCGAGCTGGTGCTAGGAGTTCATCCCGCTTCCGAAACATCTAATTTGAAGAAGGGGGTCAATATATATATGAATGAATGAAACTCAACACAAATGATGGTAATAAAATAAAATTGTGAATGTTGTTATTTACGCACTTCATATTGTTCGTCAGAATAGCCCCGCTCACAGGTCGTGTGGCGGATGGACTCGCAAACGTAGTATCCATAGAAATCATTCTCTTGTTCCTGCCACAACCACTTTACAAGAAATAGAGGTCAATCAAACTGATAAGCAAGAATGCCAAATGCTATTGATGAAACTAGCGCTTGAATCAATAGGAGATGCGCGGAACATGCTACTATAGTACTTACTTTCGGGTGTCTAAATTGCAGCTTCTTCAGGAGTTCCGGAGCTTTTTTGGTGAATTTTTTCCAAACCCTGCCAGTTAAAGAAAACAATTACTTGATATATCAGGAAATGAACAAAGTTGCTGATATGGTGGATAATGATCGATTTAACTTACTTCTCGAGCATTTGAATCATGTCCGCATATTGCTGGGGATCTTTTCGTCTTGAGTCTAAGACGGTTACTAGTCCCTGCTCAAGCTTAATCTCTAGGAGAATATAGTGGAAACTGCACACGCATGCATAACTCATCAATTGCATTACTATAACCTTGATCATATATAAGGGAAACCGAATACGCACAAGACAGTAACACTCACTTGAAGTTGTAAGGAAACAGTATTATATCTTTGTTTTCATTTATTACCAACGATCGTAGCAAGTTGGCCTCGGTATCTGTGGCATGAAATTTAACCTGAGTTGCATCTATGATATTTGTGTTAATGAACCCAATATCACCGATTTGTCGTTTCTTCAATTCGACGATCTTCAATCTGCATAATATAGTGAGGATAATTATAAATACATGCAATGAAAGAGCTGAGCTATATAGAGAGACTTAATGACAGAAGTAGTACTACTTACAGACAGTAGCAGGTGACTGTTGCTTTATCGAGGGCCAATTGATTGAAAAACTGAAAGAACTCCTCAAATGGAACAGGCAACAGATCAATTCGAACGAGGTCATGCTCCTTTTTTACTCTCACATACAAAGTACTCCTTCCCCCAGACTCTCTGCAGATTTTCAAGTACCAATCATGCAATCTTCGCATCATCGTTGATAGAGATCTTTCATCTTTGACGAGAGGCTTCCTGTACTCGTATCTTTGTATCTGCACCTCCATGAAATCATAATGTACATCGTCGGGCAGGTAATTAATCTCCAAGATTGCTATAACCGGGCACCATCCTCGGATCATTAGCGACGATGTCGCTAGGCACCTTGAGCGGGGGGCACGATTGCTTCGCTTGTTCGCCGAGCTGTGCAATTTGTTTCCCAGCTCGTCGTTCTTTCAGCCTTTGATCACTGACAGTACTTCCCGACCGCTCCGCTTCGGCAAATTCCTTTCCAATAATGTGCTCATAGTTTCCTTTCGGCAGAGACTTGGGTGGTTTTGTTAGGGCAGCTAGAGTGCGCTTCGCTTTCACCGGATCTACCTTCTCCTCCAGAGGTGGATGTTTCTTTGCTTTCACCCCTTCAAAGAAGTTCCTCACTTCTTCTTGCACGATCTCGGCGTTCTCCTTCGGGGTCCTCTCGTATGGTAACTTCTCTGGAGTCTTCAGAGAAGGACCGAATCTGTATGTCCTCCCGCCTCTAGCTGTACTGCTAGACGCCGGCAGAGCAGATGGAGCGGTTGTCTTCTTTACTTGCTTACGAGGCAGAGGAGAAGGACTAGGACGCGCCGGAGCAGCCGGAGCGGCGGCGGGTATCTTCCACCCTTGCTGACGAGGCGGAGAAGGAGGAGGTTGGCTGCTCGGGCGCGCCGGCGCAGGCGGAGAAGGAGGTGGAGTGCCGCCACGCGCCGGAGAAGGAGCCGGCCGAGTGCCCTGATCGTCACTCGCCGGAGGAGGAGGCGGTGGAGGAGGCGGAGTGCCCTGACTCGCCGGAGGAGGATGAGGAGGCGGAGGCGTCCAGTTCGGAAGGTTGATGAGCTCCTTCCGCCATAGGCATGGAGTCTTCAGAGAAGAACCCAGCCGAGTCTCCCCTTCACCGGTAGGGTGGTTAAGATGGAGGTCCTCAAATCCCTCCGTTATTTCATCCACCATCACCCTAGCATATCCTTCTGGAATCGGCCGGCAGTGAAAAGTTGCACCGGGTTCAGTAGGAAAAATAGAGCCAACAACTGCCTTGACCTTCATATTAATCCATTGCGTCATAAGGTGGCAATTTTGAGACTCCGTGATAGCATCCACGGGATAGCTGGCAGGAGCCGTCAAGACATGCTCCGGCTGAAGCAGCTCGGTGGAAGCCACGCTGCTTCTCCGCTGAGATGGCGGGGTAGCTTCGGGGGAAGCTTCGGCAGTTCGTTTGCTACAATTTGCTTCTCGTTCCTCTATCGCTTGTACCCTTGCTTGCAGCGCCTGCATTTGGGTCTGCTGCACTTTTTTCCTCCTCTCCTGGCATTTGTAACCGCCTGCGTCCGGAAACCCAACCTTCCACGGAATGGAGCCTGGCGTGCCTCGTGTCCGTCCAGGGTGCTCAGGATTCCCGAGGGCCATTGTGAGCTCGTCGTTCTCTCTGTCTGGAACGAACGTCCCTTGCTGCGCTGCTTCGATATACTGCTGAAGCTTCTTGACTGGTATGTCCATTTGATCGTTCATCCAAATGCACTTCCCTGATACAGGGTCCAAGGTTCCGCCAGCCCCGAAGAACCAAGTCCGGCAATGGTCTGGCCAGTTAATTGTTTCTAGTTCGATCCCTTTATCAGCCAGATCATTCTCAGTCTTGGCCCACTTAGGCCGGGCTACGAGGTAGCCACCTGACCCCGTGTGATGGTGATGCTTTTTCTTCGCAGCATTTTGCTTGTTTGTCGCCGACATCTTCTTACTCTTTTCCGATGTCTTGTGGGCCACAAATGCGGGCCAGTGATCTCTGATCTTCTCATATCTGCCCTTGAATTCTGGTGTCTCTTTATTTTCGACAAACTTATTGAGCTCTTTCTTCCACCTCCTGAATAGTTCTGCCATCTCTTAAGAGCAAAAGACTTGATTAATTGCTCTTTAATTGGCTTCTCCGGATCATCCTCTTGCAGTAGGGTGAAATTTGACTTCAGCTCAGTCCAAAGATCATTTTTCTGCATATCATTGACATAAGACACCTCAGGGTCTTCTGTAGCCGGCTTTAACCATTGCTGGATGCTGATCGGGATCTTGTCCCTAACCAAAACCCCGCACTGAGCACCAAATGCGCTCTTTGTCTGGAGGCGTTCAATCGGTTGGCCATCGGGCGCGATTGCTATGATCTCAAACTTTTCATCCAAGCTCAACTTTTTCTTTGGGCCTCGTCTCTTTACCGAAGTTGTGCTCGATCCGGAGGGCTAGAAAAAAGAACAAAGACTTAATTAATATGTGTACATACCAAAACAATGAATGCATCAATTAGCTAGTCAGCAGAAGCTTAACTAATATATATACCTGGCCGGACTCGGTTCGGTCACGGAGACGTCATCACAGTCTCCTTCTTGCACCGGCATTGGGTCACCGGAGCCGTCCTCACGGTCTCCTTCTTGCACCGGCATTAGGTCACCGGAGCCATCATAATCATAGCCAGTTGCTTCCAGACCATCGGTGTCGTTGAGAAACAACGAGCAGACGGCATCACTTCCTCGTGCGATTATGTACCCCAACAACTCTTCTTGTATTTCGTCTCGGGCAGTGTCCATAGTTTCTACAAATATTTACAACATGGCAATTATTATTCAAATATGACAGATGGATATATTAGTGGCAAACATAGAACTAATATTAATTAGTGGCCTCGACGCTGCTTCTCTAGGGTTTGGGGTGGCCTCGACGCTGCTTCTCTAGGGTTTGGGGTGGCCTCGACAACGCTTCAAGGATAAAAAAGAAGAGGAAGAAGAAAAAAAAGGAGAAAAAATAATAGAGGAGTAAGAACTCCTCTATTCTTTCTTCTCCTCTTTTTTTTCTTCTTCTTCCTCTTTTTTTATCGGGAACGAGGGTCGTCGAGGGTCACCGAGCGGTAGAGGAAACGCTAAATAGCAAGTATCGTGGGTGTGAGATACATGTGGCTGTCGGTGTCGGACACTACATCCACGTCCCACAAGTGACGTGGGCGTCGAAGCCCGCGTCACTTGTGGGACGTGGATGTAGTGTCCGACACCGACGGCCACATGTATCTCACATCGACATATCTCATGCTTCTGGTACTCTTTGATTTTTCTGTGGGACCAAAGAAAAGGTACCTTGTCCGGTCCTGCCAGCATATGGCTATGCTTGTCCTCAAAACTTTCAACATACCAAACCCCACGCTTTTGGTCAAGCTTGACGGTCAGGTGTGCTTCGCAAAAGCAGCGTGTCTCGGCTCTGAGCCTACGGCTGTGTCCTTCCTTGGTTAGCAACTTGCTGTCACGTTTCCCTTGTCTTGAACAAACAAACCGCCTATAACGCATATGACGTGACTCTGTTTGCTATACCTGACCTTATTCTTTCTAATGCTGAAACCATTATCTCTAGCATAGCTGTTGTAGAAATCATACGCAGCATCGTGAGACGTAAAGGTCATTTCCATTATCTACATGAACATATCCCTCTTATCATCTGCACTGGTAGTATCTTGGACATTCTTTGCCCCATCATCTTGTGTCACCTACACAATCAAACCACAGCCATGAAAACAGATTTCTAAGGTTTAACATTACTTACTTCCATAGAACATTGATTCCACACATACCTCACTCATGATGACCGACGACTCGGACTCCCCAGAACCAGGTGCATCTAATGATTCGTCGTTAAGGCCTATCTCCGCATCGGATTCACCGTAATAGTTGTACGCATTATGACATTCAGAAATGAACTGAAAAATACAACACAAATACATAATTACTTATCATATAATATTCCTGAAGAAATTCAATTTGCATGCCAACAAAATTTTTCACTTACGTACCTGACTAATGTAATCTTCATTCGAGAGCTCCGAGTTGTTTTCCTGATCATCATCAAGCTCGTCGATCTATAAATTTTCAACACAAAGATTTAATGTTGTCGGATGACACCAAAAATTACAACATGACAATGCCACTCACATTAAGATCGTCCCATTCGTTCCCATTCTCTGACAGATCTTCATGATCTGAATTTTCATCATCTAACCAATCTTCTATCCAGTCTTTCATCAGTTCTCCAAACTCCATGTCTACCATGATATCAGTTAACTCCGCGTCCGCCATTTCCTACAACCAATATTATGTATCATCACATGTGCAAACATTATCAATGATGAAATATAAAACACATAGCACACGATCACGGATGTTATGTAAACAACCACAACCGAGGCCGTTCAGATCTTCCCAACTTGATCTGTGATTACCTCTGCCGCCGGATACCTAGGTTAGCCGCCACATCAAATAACGATACCGGTGGTGCGCACAGCCGACGGCAACCGACGCTACGTGAACCCAGATCACGAGGAGCAGCACTACCGGAACAAGATCCATGATCGCATGCGCCGCCGGGTAGCTAGGTTACCCGCCCCGCTAGGTTAACCACTACCACTGGCGGCGGCAGTTCGTTCGATGTTGCCGTGAGCGAGACTAGAGGGGGGACGCGGGATGCGGTACCAGTGCGCGCTCGTTGGAGATTCACGATGTTGTCGCGCCCGCTGTCCGATGAGATCGCCGGCGACGAGATAGCCGCCGCTGGAGATCTACTACGCGACTTATGGAGCTGCGTCAATGCTCGTGAGATTGATGGAGCTGCTCGCGTGAATGATTGGATTCGGCAGGTCTTACGTGGACGTGGGGTCGTGTGATCTTTTTTTTTCGGACCAGGGTATTGTATGTATACGTTCTGGGTTATACAGGGCTAGACAGGGCTTGGAACTGGGCTGCGGCGGGTCAGGAAAAAAACAAATTCGCGGGGACAAAAATACCCCTCCGAAATTAGGTTAGGGGGAGCACTGGAGCAGGGCTCCGTGCTGGGACCATGGAGTGTTGTAGCCACACATATATCTTGAACCCCTCCATGGCGAGTAGTTTCAGTAGGCTCCCGTCCACCACATGTACGTGGTGTGCTCTCACTCCACAAGATTCTTAACTATACACATGTCAAGAAAAAAGTGGGGATTGTCCTTAAACTTGACTTCGAAAAAGCCTATTACAAAGTAAACTGGGACTTCCTTCTTGAATGTCATAAAATGCGTGGTTTTAATGAAACCTGGTGTGGATGGATTAAACAAATACTATACGAGGGGACAGTTAGCATTAAGTTGAATAACTGTACGGGGCCATACTTTCAAAGTGCTAAAGGGGTCCGCCAAGGCGACCCCCACTCTCCTTTCGTGTTCAACTTGGCTGTGGAATGCCTCACCAAAATGATTAAAAACGCGCAAAATAATAAGTTGATCACGGGTCTGGCGTCTGACCTTATTCCTGAAGGGGTGGCTGTTCTGCAGTACGCAGATGACACCATCATTTGCTTGGAGGACGATATCGATAAGGCAGTTAACCTGAAGTTGCTGCTATATCTATTTGAAATGATGTCTGGGTTAAAAGTGAACTTCCAGAAAAGTGAAATCCTCACCGTGGGGGGGGGGGGGGTATATGAAAATACTGTTAAAAAGTATGCGGAGTTGTTTAACTGTGAAATAGGCAGCTTTCCCATTAAATACTTGGGCATGCCTGTGAGTTATGCAAACTTGAAAAACTCTGATTGGGAGTTCATTGTGAGTAAATACCTGAAGAGATTCAAGACCTGGATAGGTAATGCGGCTTCGATGGGTGGGAGACATACCCTGCTAGATTCCGTGGTTACACAAATCTCTCTATATCATATGTCGATGTGGCTTATGAATAAAACCTTTATTGAGAGACTGGATAAACACAGAAGGAGATTCTTCTGGCAAGGGTGTAATAAGAAAAAGAGATACCACCTT
The DNA here is from genome assembly GCF_018294505.1 of Triticum aestivum. NCBI lineage: Eukaryota > Viridiplantae > Streptophyta > Magnoliopsida > Poales > Poaceae > Triticum > Triticum aestivum. The sequence goes on from NC_057812.1 coordinate 741,338,532, forward strand.
GTGAGATGGAGTAGAATTTGCAGATCCAAGGATAAAGGAGGTCTGGGTATCAAGGATCTGCGAAAAAAAAAACATTAGCTTAATGGTTAAATGGTGGTGGAAACTTGAAACGCAAAAAGGACTCCGGCAGATCCAAGGATAAAGGACGTCTAGGTATCAAGGGTCGCCGAACGGTAGAGGAAACCCTAAATAGCAAGTATCGTGGGTGTGAGATACATGTGGCCGTCGGTGTCGGACACTACATCCACGTCCCACAAGTGACGTGGGCGTCGAAGCCCGCGTCACTTGTGGGACGTGGATGTACTGTCCGACACCGACGACCACATGTATCCCACACCGACGATACTTGCTATTTAGGGTTTTCTATACCGCTCGGCGACCCTCGACGACCCTCGTTCCCGATAAAAAAAAGAGGAAGAAGAAGAAAAAAAAGAGGAGAAGAAAGAATAGAGGAGAAGTTTAGAGGATAAAAAAAGAGGAAAAAGAAAAAAGAGAGGAGAAGAAAGAATAGAGGAGAAGAACTCCTCTATTCTTTCTTCTCCTCTTTTTTTTTCTTCTTCCTCTTCTTTTTTAACTCCTCTATTCTTTCTTCTCCTCTTTTTTTTTCTTTTTCCTCTTCTTTTTTTATCCTCTTCTTCCTCTCATGTTCGACGACCCTCGACCCCTCGGCGACCCTAGACCCCCTCTCGACCCTCGACCCCCTCTCGACCCTCGACCCCTCGGCGACCCTCGACGACCCTCGTTTCCGAAAAAAAAGAGGAAGAAGAAGAAAAAAAAGAGGAGAAGAACTCTTCTATTCTTTCTTCTCCTCTTTTTTTCTTTTTCCTCTTCTTTTTTTATCCTCTTCTTACTCTAATGTTCGGCGACCCTCGAGGACCCTCGTTCCTGATAAAAAAAAGAGGAAGAAGAAGAAAAAAAAGAGAAGAAGAAAGAATAGAGGAGAAGTCCTCTAGTCCTCTATTCTTTCTTCTCCACTTTTTTTCTTCTTCCTCTTTTTTTTATCCTTTTCTTCCTCTCATGTTCGACGACCCCCTCTCGACCCCCTATCGACCGACGACCCCCTCTCGACCCTCATATATAAAATATTTTCTTCCTTCTTCTTCCTTCTATTCCTTCTTCCTAAATATATAAAACTTTTTTTAAATGAAACTAACCTAAAATGTACTAAATAAGAGAACATATATAGTTAAAACTTTTCTAATAAAAAAATCTAACTTTTGCATATATGTATTTTTAAAACATCATTACAATTGAAAAAATACATACATATATACCTATATGAACATACATAAAAAAACATATATGAACATGCATACAAAGACATATATCTAAAAGATACATACATACATATATATATATATATATATATGAAAATCTAAAAACATGTAAAAAACATGTATAATTAAAAAAATGCACGGCGGCGGCAGGGGCGGCAGACGCGCGGTGCTCACAGAGGCGGCGACGCGTCGGGGCAGGGGACGGTCGGCGAGGGCGCGGGCGATGAGGGCGCGGGCGACGGCGACGAGGGCGCGAGCGACGGCGACGACGGGCGCGGGCGACGACCGGTGAGGGTGCGGGCGACGGTGACGACGGGCGCGGGCGACGGCGACGGCGGGGGCGGCGTGCGGCGTCGGGGCAGCCTGGCGGCGTCGAGGAGGTCGGCGTCGTCGGGGGCAACTGGCGAGGGAAATCTGAAAATTTCACAAGTCCTGGTTATATACCAAAGGCATTGGTCATGTTTCGTGGCACAAACCGTGACCAATGCCCCCCTTTAGTCCTGGTTGGTGCCACAAACCAGGACCAAATGCCTCTTTTCAGCAACCCAAAGGGCGGGAAGCGGCGGCCTTTGGTCCCGGTTGGTAGCACCAACCAAGACTAAAGGGGAGCATTGGTCACGGTTTGTGCCACGAACCGTGACCAATGCCCCCTTTAGTCCCGGTTGCTGGCACCAACCGGGACCAAAGGCCTTGTGCTGCCCCGCGCCAAAACTTTAGTCCCACCTCGCTAGCTAAGAGAGCTCGAGAGTGGTTTATAAGCGCTACTGCGCCTTCCCTCTCGAGCTCCTCTCAAATGCAGGCTTTTGGACCTAACCCTGTGCTGTGTGCCCGTGGGCCTAATGGGCCTCCTGCGGGCCTGAATCCTGGCCCATTGTAGGGTTTCTAGTCGTATTCAGGCCGTGGGGGCCCAGTAGGTGGCACTTTTTTTTCTTTGTTGCTTTATTTATTTTATTTTGTTTCTACTTACAACAAAATACTTATTGTTGCTATCTTTTTTCAGTTTTTTTTGTTTTGTTTTCTGCATTATTTATTTTCTTTTGTTTTTTGCTTTATATTTTAATTCTTTTTTGCTTTTAGTTTAAAAAAAATATGAACTTTCTGTTAGTGCCATTAGTTTTCAAATTTGAAAACACTTTTTTAGTTTTTTAGTTTTCTTTGTTGCTTTATTTATTTTATTTTGTTTTTACTTACAACAAAATACTTATTGTTGCTATTTTTTTTCTAGTTTTTTTGTTTTGTTTTCTGCATTTTTTTTTGTTTTTTTGCTTTATTTTTTTATTCTTTTTGCTTTTAGTTTTAGAAAAATTATAAACTTTCTGTTAGTGCCATTAGTTTTCAAATTTGGAAACACTTTTTTAGTTTTTAGTTTTCTTTGTTGCTTGATTTATTTTATTTTGTTTCTATTTACAAAAAAATACTTATTGTTGCTATTTTTTTGTTTTGTTTTCTACATTATTTATTTTCTTTTGTTTTTTGCTTTATTTTTTATTTCTTTTTGCTTTTAGGTCAGCAAAATTATAAACTTTCTGTTAGTGCCATTAGTTTTAGAAAAATTATAAACTTTCTGTTAGTGCCATTAGTTCTCAAATTTGAATAGTTAAAATTTGAATTCTTTGAAATTTGTGTGAATCACAAGTTTGTGATTAACTTTACTAAAAAAATGAACATAGATGCACCTATAGAGAAAATTTCACCTAAATTCATATTTTTCAAATGAACTCCGAAAAAGTTGGCATACCATACTCGTGTGTTACAAAATTGGCATGGTATCATCATAATAGTTGCGGGTGAAAGTCTTCACTTTTTCTTCGCTTGTGTCATTTGCTTATTGCGCCGTAACCATGTATAATCTTCATCGTTTATCAGGATGCTTGGGTCAGCCTTGACATTGAAGGGAGGATTTCATGAAACTTTTTATAATCTTCAGACATGTCTGTCTTGCCGTCCACTCCCAGGATGTCCCTTTTTTCTGAAAGAACTATGTGGCGCTTTGGCTCATCGTATGATGTATTCGCTTCCTTATCTTTTCTTTTTCTCGATTTGATAGACATGTCCTTCACATAGATAACCTATGCCACATCATTGGCTAGGATGAACAGTTCGTCAGTGTACCCAAGATTTTTCAGATCCACTGTTGTCATTCCGTACTGTGGGTCTATCTGTACCCCGCCGCCTGACAGATTGACCCATTTGCACTTAAACAAAGGGACCTTAAAATCATGTCCATAGTCAAGTTTCCATATGTCCACTATGTAACCGTAATATGTGTCATTTCCGCTCTCGGTTGCTGCATCAAAGCGGACACCGCTGTTTTGGTTGGTGCTCTTTTGATCTTAGGCGATTGTATCCTTTGTAAGTCAATACAGTCAAAGATGGTCCCCTGGACAACAAGTGCAACTCATCACAAATAGTGTTGTCACCTCTGAGACGTGTTTCCAACCAACTTCTGAAAGTCCTGATGTGTTCACATGTAATCCAGTCGTCGCACTGCTCCGGGTGTTTGGAGCGCAGACTATTTTTGTGTTCATCGACATACGGGGTCACCAAGGTAGAGTTCTGTAGAACTGTGTAGTGTGCTTGAGACCAAGAATATCCGTTCATGCATATTATTGAGTCATTTCCAAGAGTGCCTTTTCCAGTCAGTCTCCCCTCATACCGCGATTTAGGGAGACCTATCTTCTTAAGGCCAGGAATGAAGTCAACACAAAACCCGATAACATCCTCTATTTGATGGCCCATGGAGATGCTTCCTTCTAGCCTAGCGGGGTTACGGACATATTTCTTTAGGACTCCCATGAACCTCTCAAGGGGGAACATATTGTGTAGAAATACGTGCCCCAGGATGACAATCTCGTCGACTAGATGAACTAGGACGTGCGTCATGATATTGAAGAAGGATGGTGGGAACACCAGCTCGAAACTGACAAGACATTGCGCCACATCACTCCTTAGCCTTGGTACGATTTTGGATCGATCACCTTCTGACAGATTGCATTGAGGAATGCACATAGCTTCACAATGGCTAATCAGACGTTTTCCGGTAGAAGCCCCCTCAATGCAACCGGAAGCAGTTGCGTCATAATCACGTGGCAGTCATGAGACTTTAGGTTCTGAAACTTTTTCTCTGGCATATTTATTATTTCCTTTATATTCGACGAGAAGCCAGTCGTGACCTTCATACTTAGCAGGCATTCAAAGAAGATTTTTTTCTCTTCTTTCGTAAGAGCGTAGCTGGTAGGACCTTTATACTGCTTCGGAGGCATGCCGTCTTTTTCGTGCAAACGTTGCAGGTCCTCCCGTGCCTCAGGTGTATCTTTTGTCTTTCCATACACGCCCAAGAAGCCTAGCAGGTTCACGCAAAGGTTCTTCGTCACGTGCATCACGTCGATTGAAGAGCGGACCTCTAGGTCTTTCCAGTATGGTAGGTCCCAAAATATAGATTTCTTCTTGCACATGGGTGCCTGTCCCTCAACGTCATTCGGAACAGCTAGTCCGCCGGGACCCTTTCTAAAGATTATGTGTAAATTATTGACCATAGCAAGTACGTGATCACCGGTACGCATGGCGGGCTTCTTTCGGTGATCTACCTCGCCTTTGAAATGCTTGCCTTTCTTTCGACATTGATGGTTGGTCGGAAGAAATCGACGATGGCCCAGGTACACATTCTTCCCGCATTTGTCCAGGTATATACTTTCAGTGTCATCTAAACAATGCGTGCATGCGTGGTATCCTTTGTTTGTCTGTCCTGAAAGGTTACTGAGTGCGGGCCAATCATTGATGGTCACGAACAGCAACGCCTTTAGGTTAAATTCCTCCTGTCTTTGCTCATCCCACGTACGTACACCGTTTCCATTCCACAACTGTAAAAGTTCTTCAACTAATGGCCTTAAGTACACATCAATGTCGTTGCTGGGTTGCTTAGGGCCTTGGATGAGAACTAGCATCATAATGAACTTCCACTTCATGCACATCCAAGGAGGAAGGTTATACATACATAGAGTCACGGGCCAGGTGCTGTGATTGCTGCTCTGCACCCCGAAAGGATTAATGCCATCCGCGCTTAAAGCAAACCATACATTCCTTGGGTCCTTTCCAAACTCATCCCAGTACTTTCTCTCGATTTTTCTCCACTGCGACCCATCAGCGGGTGCTCTCAACTTCCCATCTTTCTTCTAGTTCTCATTGTGCCATCGCATCAACTTGGCATGCTCTTCGTTTCTGAACAGATGTATCAACCGTGGTATTATAGGAGAGTACCACATCACCTTCGCAGGAACCCTCTTCTTGGGGGGCTCGCCGTCAACATCACCAGGGTCATCTCGTCTGATCTTATACCGCAATGCACCGCATACCGGGCATGCGTTCAGATCCTTGTATGCACCGCGGTAGAGGATGCAGTCATTAGGGCATGCATGTATCTTCTCCACCTCCAATCCTAGAGGGCATACGACCTTTTTTGCTGCGTATGTACTGTCGGGCAATTCGTTATCCTTTGGAAACTTCTTCTTCAATATTTTCAGTAGCTTCTCAAATTATTTGTCAGCCACAGCATTCTCTGCCTTCCACTGCAGCAATTCCAGTACGGTACAGAGCTTTGTGTTGCCATCTTCGCAATTGGGGTACAACCCTTTTTTGTGATCCTCTAACATGCGATCGAACTTCAGCTTCTCCTTTTGACTTTCGCATTGCGTCCTTGCATCGCCAATGACCCGGCGGAGATCATCATCATCAGGCACATCGTCTGGTTCCTCTTGATTTTCAGCAGCTTCACCCGTTGCAGGATCATTGGGCACATTGTCTGGTTCCTCTTGATCTTCACCAGCTCCCCCCGTTGCAGCATCACCGTATTCAGGGGGCACATAGTTGTCATCGTACTCTTCTTCTTCGTCGTCTTCCATCATAACCCCTATTTCTCCGTGCCTCGTCCAAACATTATAGTGTGGCATGAAACCCTTGTAAAGCAGGTGGGAGTGAAGGATTTTCCGGTTAGAGTAAGACCTCGTATTCCCACATTCAGTGCATGGACAACACATAAAACCATTCTGCTTGTTTGCCTCAGCCGCATCGAGAAACTCATGCACGCCCTTAATGTACTCGGAGGTGTGTCTGTCACTGTACATCCATTGCCGCTTCATCTGCGTGCATTATATATAATTAAGTGTCCAAATTAATAGAAGTTCATCATCACATTAAAACCAAAGTGCATACATAGTTTTCATCTAACAACATATAGCTCTCCAGAGCATCTAATTAATTAAACCATACATTGAAACTATGTAAAACATTTCAATGCGAAAAAAGTGCGATCATAATCGCAACCAAGGTAACAATTGATCCAATGGCATAATGATACCAAGCCTCGGTATGAATGGCATATTTTCTAATCTTTCTAATCTTCAAGCGCATTGCATCCATCTTGATCTTGTGATCATCGACGACATCCGCAACATGCAACTCCAATATCATCTTCTCCTCCTCAATTTTTTTTATTTTTTCCTTCAACAAATTGTTTTCTTCTTCAACTAAATTTAACCTCTCGACAATAGGGTCGGTTGGCATTTCCGATTCACATACATCCTACATAAATAAAATCTATGTCACGTTTGTCGGCATAATTTTCATAAACAATAAATGAACCAATAGTTATAAAGATAATATATATACCACATCCGAATCATAGACAGGACGAGGGCCGACGGGGGCGGATACCAAAACCATCGCACTATATAAGATGCAATAATAAAAGTACGAAAATAATACAAGTATCTATGTAAACATACAAGTAAGAATATTTTTCTTTCAGAAATAAGATAAGAACAAGAGGCTCACCACGGTGGTGCCGGCGATGAGCTCGGCGCGGGTCATCGACGGCGGTGAAGACGGGGACGGGGCGTGACGGACCGCTAAATCTAGACAAATATTGAGGTAAATGGAGTTTTGAGGTCGAGCTTGGAGAGGAGAAAGCTTAAGTAGTGTGGCTCGGGCATTCCATCGAACACCTTGTGTGCATAGGAGGTGAGCTAGAGCACCACCAAGCTATCTCCCCCTCAGCCAGAAAAAAACAGAGCAGTGTGCTCTGCTCTTACACGAGGGGGTATATATAGGCACCTCATTGGTCCCGGTTGATGGCATGAACCGGGACTAAAGGCTCCCCTTTAGTCCCGGTTCATGCCACCAACCGAGACCAATGGTGGTGGGCCAGGAACGAGGCCCATTGGTCCCGGTTCGTCCCACCAACCGGGACCAAAAGGTCCAGATGAACCGGGACCAATGGCCCACGTGGCCCGGCCGGTCCCCTGGGCTCATGAACCGGGTCCAATGCCCCCATTGATCCCGGATCTGGACTGAACCGGGACTAATGGGCTGACCCGGCATGGACCAAAGCCTTGTTTTCTACTAGTGATGAAGAAAAAAAAGGCAAATGGTTGGTGAAGATGAGAAGCTAAACAATGGAGAAAATGAATGACCAGGGGCGCCATTAATGGGATTGTGGCCGTTTTAATCTATTCTACAGTTTGTAACCATGAGTACTACTTAACTGTAATAATGCTAGCAAGCTGTTTTTAAACAGGCTGTTCAAGGTACCAAAATTGAAATAGTGAGTTGTGATGTAGCTTATCTGTTATGCTGATGCATCATTGTGTTTCAGTTGGTAATTCCACGTGGCTCTAATCCTAAAATACCATGGTGTTTTGTTTCACAAAATTCCACTGTCGGAACAGTGTTGCTGGACCAATCACGGGACATGAGATGACTTCTACTAGACTAAGTGTTAGGAGGAAGGATACCTGCATCGATGGCTAGGATGGCTGCGGAGAAGCGAGATTTGCCGGCGGTCGGAGAACTGAATGGTGGCAGCATTGACGAAATTTGACCAAAATTTGGCAAATCTAACCTAAATCTATCATTATTTTTTTGGCCAAGAGGGACTTTTCGCCCCAAGCCAAGATGACCGAAATCTGATTTTTTTTTCGACCGAAAAACAAATCTCTGCCAGCGCCTACATACAAATCCATCACTGGTTGAATGAGTTTTGCACATAACCAGTTGAGCAGCAAGTAATCCTCAGCATAACTAACGTCCTGATTTAGTGATGCCCGGTCAGAACAAAAACTAAGAGATTTCAAGGTGCACACATTTCAATCCGTACATGACAAACAACGCTCAAGCCTCCAGTATAATGATATTAGGCAAAACAAAACAAAGCCACAAAATTCGCACCGGTGGCCAGCCCGTGGAGTCACGGTTTTCAAGGCGCACACGTTTCAACCTATACGTGACAAACAATGCTAAGGCTGGTTTTAATGGTAGCAGAGCCGTACCTTTAAAATCTAAGGCCCGGTGCAAAATCAAAATTAGGCCCTACATTTAAAATGTATAAATAAAAATATTCTGTACAAATTATTGCAAAGCTACATTTTTTTCAGAGAATTCACATTTTCATCTAAAAAATACATCTTGCCAAAAAGAAAACAATCGTGAAATGTCAGAAAGAACAAAAATATTAGAGTAGAAACTAATTAGAAGTTAACGCAAAAAAAAATAGAGGGGCGAGATGCTGCAGACCATGAACAGCAGCACCTGGGATCGGATCGCTCTAGTACTAAAAACCATGCAGTGAATGAGAAACACAAATACCGAGAGAGAAGGGGTTTCCGATGTTGTCCTGGATTTTAGGGCGAGTCATTTTCATTTATTTAGCTCTTAAAAGCCCATCAGTGCCTAATTCCTTGACCATTAGTAAAACTAATCTCGGATTTGGGGGCCCCTGGAATTTGTAGGCCGTGTGCAACCGCTCCAGTTGCACATGCCAAGATACGGGCCTGAATGGTAGTATTATAGATAGTATGATGCATGTCAACTAAATAGAGAAAGATAGGGTTATGTATCATATCATGATATTATAGTATAATAAATGTTATGCTACTATGTGTAATGCATGGTAATAAATAAAGTAGTACTCTTTTCATCTCATAATGTAAGACGCTTTTTGACACTACACTAGTGTCAAAAAACGTCTTACATTATGAGACTGAGGGAGTACATGATACTAATATATAATACTATGCATGAGGGAGGTTGTATTATACATTGGTATCATATGCATAATACTACTATATGATATTCTGCAGTACAACCAGTCTAAAGCATCCAGTATAATGACATTGGGCAAAACAAAACAAAGCCTCAGAGTTTGCCCTGCGTCGTGTGAATGAAGTGACGAGCAAATACTTGCAGTATTCAGGACGATCCCAAGAGTATTGAATGTCCACAAGCTGCTTTACCGTTTCACCCTCTCTTTCTCCTTGTTGATTATAGGAAAAAAAATAGTTGTCTACAGGAGAAGGAAAAAAACGGCAAGTTGTTGGTGAAGACCGGGGAAGACAGCAGGAAACTCGACAAGGAAGACAAGGAATAAGCAGGGGCTCCGATTAATGGGATTTCAGCCTTTTTACTCTGCTCTATACTCCCTCCTTTCTGGTTTATAGGGTTTATCTCAAAATTTTAGTTTTTCCATTTTATAAGGCTCAATTTGGTTGTTCCCCGTCACATGTCAGACTTCAAGGTGCATTAAATCATTGCATGCAAGTATTAAGAGAAAAGTGACCAATACATGCACTTTATGCATGCATGCATTGCAATTAATGCATTCGTACATAATTTTTTGAGGAAAACAAGAGCATTAATTGGGTGTTTTTACAAACTACAAAAAATATTCCAATGCTCATCATCTACCTTGTTTGGTGAGATTTTTGAATTGAGCCTTATAAACGGAAAGGAGGGAGTAGTAAGTTGCAACTTGAAACCATGCTTGCCTAGGAGACTACTATTACTACTACTACTTGGTTAACTGTAATGATAGTATCTACGGTCAGGATATTCACATACCAAGATTGAAACAGTGAGATGTGATGCTAACATTAGAATACCCCAAATATGTAATCGTCTCAATTTATTCAAACAGTAGAGACTAATACATCGATTATTTATCCCAGCAGGGTGGGTGATTGAGTAGGACAAACAGAACAAACATTCTACACTGAAAGAAATCCGTTTGTAATGAATTAATTATTATAGCAAGAAAAGCTCAACTGACTGTTGAAGTAGTGTGAGAATATCAATGGCATGCACTAATCTCGTCCGTACTCTGCAAATCTGCATCGCCAGCTTTAACCGAGTGGGAATCTTTCTATATAAGTTGGCGAAACTGGTAGCACCGTAGCAACAAGTTCAATCAGCACTCGATTAAGTGCAGCGCAAGTCACATCGGAAAGGCGATGAGCTCCGATTGATTCGAACAATAGAACTAATCCATCCAATAAAAATCCCCACTAAAGAAGCGCGCGGGAATGAAGCGCGGCGCCGGGGCCACTAAATTCCCCAATAGCAGAGGAACAAAAATGGGAATCTTGAGTGCGCCGGAGAAACTGGAGAGGGGCAGAGGGAAAGATACCTGTGGCGATGGCGAGGAGGGCCACAGTGAAGCGGCAGACGTCGCCGGTGGCCGCGTCGGCGGATGCCTTGCCCTTGCTCGGAATGGCGGCGGGCAGGGGAGCCACCGCAGCTCAGCGCTGAGAGCGGCGGCTGGGTGGGCGGCGTCCGCCTCCATCGAGCACAGATAAACTCTAGCAACTTATTTTTATTTATTTTTACAGTTAAAAACAACCCTTACTATGGAAAATCGTTGTGGTGCCTGTTTTGTAAAAAAAAATCAAAAAATAACTTGTCAAGTTTCAAAGAATTTATATGAACACTCGTGTCTATACTGATATTTAATATTTTTTTCAAAAATACACGGCCGAATAATACATGATAGTAAAGTGACTCTGTAACTAATCAGAGCACGAAATAACCGGATAATATATACGCATATGACTATACAGCCCAGAGATAATATAGGCATACTAAACAAGAATGCCACAACACAATCTAAGACACCTAAGCTCCATAGCAACATCATTAGGAGGAGGAGTGGCGTAAAACGTCGTCCACTGCCAAGTCCGGACTGGACTAAGATCTTCACCATATACCTTAATACGGAGAGAAGAACCACAACTCATCCTCAAGACGCAGGTGAGTTGATTTCGTTTGGCAGCTCATTTATGCCATCTCAGGCACCCTGGGCACCCAAAGCATGCAGCAACCTCCACATCCGGATCTGGGATGCACTCCTGTTAACGACAAGGAGCTAGCCCCAGTTACCCATCACTACACCCTTGTCGTCCACGCGGCCAAAGAGGCACCACAGTCCGCCACATCATCATGCACCAACCATGGTAGGAAGAGCAGAGGCACTCCATCCCCTTGCCCGGTATTAGCCACTGATGATCCACAAGTATAAGGAATCAATTGTAGTTCTTTTGATAAATAAGATTGTCGAACCCAACAGGAAGCAGAAAGAAATGATAAACAATTTTTAACAAGGTATTATCTGCAAATATTGAAAGTAGTGGTGATAAATAGTTTCGTAACATGGTAATTTATAGCAAGTAATAAGTAGCAATACTAACAGGAGTGCAACAAGGTGGCTTAATGCTTTTTATAGCAAAGGACAAGGCGGAAAGTTTTTTTATATGAAACAAAGCGTTCTCGAGAACACGTGAGAATTACTGTCTATTCACGTTCATCATGTTTGGTTGATTCGTATTCGCTACTTTGATAATTTGATATGTGTGTGGACTTGTGTTGGGTGTTGTTCATACATGAACAAGCAACCCTCTTATAATTACCCCCTTCCGCAAGCGTACGCAATTAGGGGAGAAGAATTAAGATAAATCTAACAATAGCATGAAACATATGTATCCTGTTGAGTATATTGTGTACGTGTATATTTGTGTGTAAGGCCCACCTCCTGTTTCCTTTGTATAGTTGAGATTGTGGCCCATCTCTGTACTTATATATACGTGTCTGGTGCATCGATCAATACATCGAGATTGCACAGCCCATATCTTATCCTTCTATATGGTATCTATCGCAGCACGATCCTAACCCTAGCCGCCGCCGCCACCGCGCCTCCGCCGCCGCTCCTCCCCGCCGCCGTCACCAGCCGCCGCCGCCGCTACCCTCCTTCTGGTCGCCGCCGCCGCCGCTGGTCACCGCCGCCTCTCCCACCACCTCGCTCGCTCGCCGCCGCCGCCTCTCCAAGGTCGCCGCTGCCGCGGGCTCCCGCTTCCGCCTCCCTCACCCGCGCCGCAACCCTCCCCCCTCCCACCCGTGCCGCTAACCTCCCACCCGCGCCGCTAACCTCCCCTCCCCTCCCACCCGCGCAGCACCCCGTCTCCCCCCACCCGCGCCGAACCCTAGCCATGAGCTCCTCCTCGTCCACCGTTTCCAACCCGTTTGCCGGTCCCGATGTCACTCTCGTCCGCGACCTCAACATCCACGAGCGCGTTCCGGTCAAGCTTGATCATACCACCGCCTCCTACTCCACTTGGAAGCGGTATTTTTCGCTTGTGTTCCGTGAGTACCTCCTGCATGGCCACGTGGACGGCATCGTGGACTCGGCGCTCATGATCAACGACGAGGAGTGGATGATCCTCGACGCCACCATCATCCGCTGGTTCTACCTCACCATCTCCAGCGACCTCTTCCACACCGTGGTGAACGACAAGGACGACGCCTATGCGGTCTGGACCAAGCTCAACGGCCTTTTCACCGACAATCGGCTGCAGCGCAAGGTCCTGCTCTATGGTGAGTTTTACAGGTGCCAGCAACTTGACTCATCCATCGATGATTTTTGCATGCGCCTCAAGAAGCTCACCGAGGAGCTCCGTGATCTCGGGGAAAAGATCGGCGACGAGCTCCTCATCAGCACCCTCTCCGGCGGCTTCAACGAGGACTTCGGGAACGCCGCCTCCAACCTCACCCTCATCCCGAAGCCCACCTTCGCCAAGGTGGTCGCGTACCTCAAGTTGGAGGAGCGCCGGATGCGGGTGGCACGGACTCGCGTGACCCACACCGCCCTCGTCGCAGGCACCCGCGAGGGTTCGGCCCCGCCACCGCCACGCCCGACGCCGCCACAGCCGGCGGCGCCCGCCTTCCCGCCCGGGTTCCCGCCCGCACCGGCCACCCCCTTCCCGCCGCCCCAGCCGGCGGCCAACGGGGGGGGGGGGGGGGTCGTCGCGGCGGTCGTCGTGGCGGCCGCAAGCAGGGGGCGGCGGCGGTGCTCAGGGAGGAGCGCCCCGCCCGCCACAGCAGGCCCCTCAGCCGGCATTGTGGTACGCCGGCCAGAACCCATGGACCGGCGTTGTCCACGCCTACTCCATGCCGGTTCCTCGGGCCCCTGCCCCGGGCCTTCTCGGCACTCGGCCTCAGCCACACCAGGCGTACTACGCCGCGCCGCAGCCCTACGCGGCGCCCTATGGTCAGCAGCCGCCGCCAGGTGGGCCGCCGCTACTGCCCCTGACGGCTGCGCCGCCTCTCCCGCCGGCACCGTGGGACCCGGCCCTCCTGGCGGATCTCCACAACGCTCCCTCCCCGTCCAGCTACACCGGCGGCGGCGATTGGTACATGGACAGCGGCGCCACCGCTCACATGACGGCGTACCCCGGTAACCTTCACACCGCTCATCCTGTCCACACCTCCAACCGCATCACCGTCGGTGACGGCTCTTCCCTTCCCATCACTCATATTGGTCATACATATTTTCCGTCTAACTCCACTCCTATATCCATGTCTAATATCCTCGTTTCTCCTGAACTTATTAAAAATCTTGTTTCTATCCGTTCTCTTACACGTGAAAATCCGGTTACCGTCGAATTTGACGCATGTGGTTTTTCTGTTAAGGACGCTCGCACGCGGATGGTGCTCCACCGATGTGACAGCCCCGACGAGCTCTACCCGGTTCACTCCGCCACCTCCACCACTTCCGCCGCCCCTGTCGCTTTCGCCACCAGAGTGGATCTTTGACATGCTCGCTTGGGTCATCCTAATCCTGCCACCCTTCGCCACATACTTCTGAGTTTTTCTTTCACGTTTAATAAGAACGAGGATCACTCGTGTCATGCATGTCGCCTCGGCAAACATGCTCGTCTTCCGTTTAGGGCTTCTTCTTTTGTTGCATCATACTCGTTTGAATTAATTCATAGTGATGTTTGGACCTCTCCTGTTGCTAGTAATACGGGCTTTCTTTATTATCTTGTCATACTCGATGATTTTTTGCATTATGTGTGGACCTTCCCGTTGCGCCGCAAGTCGGATGTTATATCCACTCTCGCGGCGTTCTACTCCTATGTTCTCACGCAGTTTGGTCGTCCCATTCTCGCGTTGCAGACAGACAATGGGAAGGAGTTTGACAACCTCGCCGTTCGTAATCTTTCTCGGCTACCCACCCAACACTAAGGGCTATCGCTGTTATGATCCCGTCTCCCATCGTGTTTTCACCTCCCGACACGTTTACTTTGATGAGATGGTGTTTCCGTTTCAGCAGCAGGTACCCCTGGTCGTCTCGTCACCGCCGGCCACCGGCGGCCCTTCGACGACTCCGTCAGGCGGATGGTTCCGTTCGGCCCGCGGACCGCCTCCGGGCTTTGGCGGTCCTCGCGCCCTCACGCCGGCGCCCGCCCCCTCGGCCGGCTCTGACGGCGCCCCTGGCGCCCCTCCCTCACCCGTCGCGGGATCGGGCGCGGCCGGCTCGGCCGCCTCCTCAGCCGCCTCGACGCCAGCCGCCTCGCCGAACCCGACGCCGACTCCCTCGCCGGCCCTTATGCCGGCCGCCTCGCCGGCCCGGACGCCAGCCGCTTCGCCGACTCCCTCACCGACTCCCTCGCCGGCCCCGACGCCGGCCGCCTCGCCGGCTCCCTCGTTGGCCCCGACGCCGGCCGCCTCGCCAGCCGCCTCGCCGGCCCTGACACCGGCCATCTCGCCGGCTCCCTCGTCGGCTGCCTTGCCGGCTGCCTCGCCGGTGGCTCCGCTGGCGCCCTCTGGCCCCGTCACCCGCGCTCGTACCGGCGTTCATCGTCCGAGCCTCCGGTACACGAATGACGAGTATGTCCTCGCCGCCTCCACTACGGAGCCGTCGCCTCATCCCGTGTCCGCTCGCGCCGCCCTCCGCGATCCTCACTGGCTTGCGGCGATGCAGGAAGAGTTCGATGCGCTCCAACGGAACCGCACTTGGACATTGGTTCCCCGGCCTCCTCGCGCCAACGTCATCACCGGCAAGTGGGTCTTTCGCCATAAGGCCCGCTCGGATGGCACTCTCAAGCGCTACAAGGCTCGCTGGGTGGTCCGTGGTTTTCGCCAGCGCGCTGGAGTGGACTTCACCGAGACGTTCGCCCCGGTTGTAAAATTGGGCACGATCCGCACCGTCCTCCAGCTCGCCGTGTCCCGCGGCTGGCCCGTTCGTCAGATGGATGTCTCCAACGCCTTTCTCCATGGCCATCTTGAGGAGCAGGTGTATTGTGAGCAACCCACCGGTTTTGTCGAGGCCTCACTTCCCGGCCATGTGTGTCTGCTGTCCCGCTCTCTTTACGGGCTCAAGCAGGCACCCCGCGCCTGGTACCAGCGGATCGCCGGGTTTCTTCAGACACTGGGCTTCAGCGTTACTCGCTCGGACGCCTCGCTGTTTGTCTATCGCCACGGTGACACGACTGCATATTTGCTGCTTTACGTCGACGACATCATCCTGACGGCCTCCTCCGCAGCTGTTCTTCAGCAGATTACTCTCCGGCTGCGTTACGAGTTTGCTATTAAGGACCTGGGTGCTCTACATTATTTCCTTGGCATTGAGGTCGTTCGCCGCCCGGACGGTTTCTTTCTTCATCAGCAGAAGTATGCACATGAGCTTCTTGAGCGTGCCGGTATGCTCAACTGTCACCCTGTTGCTACTCCTGTTGACATGAAGGCCAAGGTCTCTGCTCTTGAGGGCTCGCCTGCGTCGGATGCTCCTTTCTACCGGTCTATTGTCGGCGCTCTTCAGTACTTGACTCTCACTCGACCGGATCTTCAGTATGCTGTTCAGCAGGTGTGTCTCCACATGCACGCCCCTCGTGACTCTCATTGGACTCTCGTGAAGCGGATCCTTCGTTACATCCGCGGCACGATGACCCTCGGGCTGACACTCACGGCGTCTACTTCTCTGGAGATGGTGGCCTACTCCGATGCTGACTGGGCTGGCTTCCCTGACACTCGTCGGTCCACCTCTGGCTACTGCGTCTACCTCGGTCCTTCACTCGTCTCGTGGTCGTCTAAGCGACAACCCACAGTTTCGCTCTCCAGCGCGGAGGCTGAGTACCGAGCTGTGGCCTACGCCGTTGCCGAGTGCACCTGGCTACGACAATTACTGCAGGAGCTGCATCACGACGTTTCCCAGGCTACAGTTGTCTACTGTGACAACGTCTCTGCGGTGTACCTCTCCGCCAACCCCGTTCATCATCGCCGGACTAAACACATCGAGCTGGACATTCACTTTGTGCGTGAGCGGGTGGCTCTTGAACGCATGCGGGTTCTCCATGTGCCGACCGCTCAGCAGTTCGCCGATGTGATGACGAAGGGACTGCCGACTTCTACTTTCGAGGAGTTTCGTTCCAGTCTTTGCGTCACTGGCGCCGCTTTGACTGCGGGGGGGGGGGGGGGGGGGGTGTTGAGTATATTGTGTACGTGTATATTTGTGTGTAGGGTCCACCTCCTGTTTTCTTTGTATAGTTGAGGTTGTGGCCCACCTCTGTACTTATATATACGTGCCTGGTGCACCGATCAATACATCGAGAATGCACAGCCCAAATCTTGTCCTTCTACATAGCCAAATCAACCTCTTACAAAATAACGCATAAACTAGGGTTTAAGCTTCTGTCACTCTCGCAACCTATCATCTACTTATTACTTTTCAATGCCTTCCTTTATGCTCAAATATGATGAAGTGTCATGTAGTCGACGTTCACACGACATCACTAGAGGAAATATAACATGTCATCAAAATATCAAACAAATGTGAACTTCGCATTATAGTGCACAAATTGTCAAAAACTTTATTTTGTACGCAATGCTAATTAATCAGACTAAGATCATAATTCATGAAAAAAATGCTGGTTCGTGGTGGTACCTGGTCATCTGGCTAGTGGCAGCTGGTTGTATTCTGAATTTCTGATCCGCCTGCCTCTAGGAATATCGGGACAGCAGACTGTAGACCAGTGGATGGCGCCGTCGTCGTGGCGAGCTGCCGCCGCGGCAAAGGCAAACGCCCTAGCAGGCCACGCACGGCCGGCGGCAGCGGCAAACGCAGGTTGTCCAGAGGCAATCCTATACGCTTACATGTATGGGCTATTGGGCTTTGACCTTCTCTATTCCGTGTAGTTGGTTCAGTGGGTACATTTTTATATGGGCTAAATTAGTGTTGTACAGTATACATTCAGCTGAAAACGGTTGAGTGCGGCGAGCGATTGGCACCGTCGGAAATAGTTTATTTAAAGACACGTGATGCACTTCATCACTAAATAAACAAAGCAATACGCTCAGAATATGTTGGTTGGAAGCAGCTCTCGCAGGGCATTGTAGGTCTTCGCGTGACATAATAAGATCAAGATGAAAGTGTGGAAAGATAGCGGGATCAGATGCGATACTATCAGCTCGTTCACACTGAGAGATGGCACTGACAGCACAGAGAAAAGAAAGGAGGGATATGGTGTTGTCTCTCTAATAACGTGCTACATAGTACTCCCTCTGTATGTTATCTAAACGCTCTTATAAAAGTTTACAGATGGAGTACAACCCAAACAAAGCTCGTGGTTAATAGTAGACGGACAGCTACGTGAACTAGGTTGACAACCTCAGTTCCCTACTTTTCCTCCAACTGAAACAAGTCTCAGGAAGTCAGGATAGCTGAGCGGACGCTCGCCTCCTGCAGTACTGGCCAATTGTCCGGCAGACAGCCTGATTTGACTCCCCCCCCCCCCCCCCCCCCCCCACAATCCATATGCACTGCCACCACCACCGATTCGGCCATCCATCGGCTCTGGTTCGCTGTTGAATTCGTTGGGAGCGGTGCAGAGGAGAGGAGACAATGAATGATTTATGGGATGATCATTAGTGGACAAATCAAAGGGATAATCTAAGAACTATTCAGCAATATCAAGCCTAAACACAGGACAACATGAGTTTAAAAACCGCGCATCAGTAACCATGACCTCTAACAGCGACTATCGACTTGGAAGTCATAGACAAGTTGTTTCCATCACAAAAATGAAGTCGCTCAGCCAAATCATGCACCTACGAGAGAACACATGATGACTAGAGAGTTAAGAAAGTGTTGTTTCCATCACAAAAAAAAATGAAAATGCAAGCCCCAAGGCAAAATAAAAGAGCAGAAAAATATAAACCTCGCGAACTTTTTGTCTAACAACATATGTTTGCCTAATGGTAAAAGACAGTGTATGCATACATTGAGACTGCCTGATCCATATATGACAGCAAGTGTTACCAGGCAATCTATATCACTACCGGACTCGCGGTCTATGCCTACGGCCACGGGCCGTCGGCATAGATCTATGCCGACGGCAGCCGTCGGCATAGAGCCGTCAGTCTAGATTACGTCAGCGTACTCCTGTCAGACCGTCGGCATAATAATGCCGTCGGCATAGGGGGGTATGCCTTCGGCCCTGGCGCAGCCGTCGGCATAGTTTAACCGTCGGCGTAGTTTTCCGTCTGACGGCAACGGACGGCGCCGTCAAACTGCTGGCGGGTCAGGAGGCGACACGTGGTAGGGCTATGCCTACGGCAAAGCCGTCGGCATAGGTTAAATCTATGCCGACGGCTTTGCCGTAGGCATAGCCCTGCCACGTGTCGCCTCCTGGTGTAACCTGGTGGCATGGCTATGCCTACGTCAAAGCCGTCGGCATAGATATAAATCTATGCCGACGGCTTGGCCGTAGGCATAGCCCTGCCACGTGTCGCCTCCTGGTGGCTCCTGAGCGTATCTATGCCGACAGCTTTGCCGTAGGCATAGTTTTTTTTTATATTCCCCGTTTTCTCTTTTCCAATTCATTTGACAACATTTCAAAACAGAATAATATGAAATATGACAGTTCATCAACATCATTTAAACATAGTCAAGTTCATCATCTAAAGATCATCACCGGCGAAAGTCCACGAACATAAGAGTAGTGCAAGACATGAAACATCATAAAAGTTGAAACATGAAAGACATGGCACAACGACCGCATACACGGAATCATCATTGACATCAAGCACCACCGAGTCCACCTCCGCCAAAACCACCACCTCCGCCAAGTCCACCTTCGCCAAAACCACCACCAAGTCCACCTCCGCCAAAACCGCCACCGCCAAGTCCTCCTCCGCCAAAACCGCCACCGCGACCACCATCACTCTGCCAGATCGGAGTGACTGGGGTCGACGGAGCAGGAGTCGAGCCACCGGTCCCCTACATGTTTGAAAGAAGATTCTAACGGTAAATATGACATGATAGTGTTGAATGAACGAGAACTAGTTTGTCATTAGTTAGGCAAATTTACTAACCGGAGTATCACCGCCTAGTGCCAGCCATTCCTCGAACGTGGGAATGTGTGGGGCATCTCCCGCAGGTGGTGGTGGGGGTCCAACTTGTGGTGGCTCCGTGCAGTTAGTCCAAGACGCCAACATAGCCTGGATGTTAGTTAAACAAGTCCACTTAGAAACAAGCCGTGATCAACAAAGTCAGAAGGAATGAAAGTGCAAATTTGAGCTTGGTTTAAGAGGGCAAAACTAACCGCCATCACTTGACGGCTGTAATCATCGTTTGCCTTCACTCGTTGCAAGTACTCCCTCACCTCAATATGCCTATGCTCGAGAAAGGCCTGATAGGCCTACAAAATTGAGGTTGTTTCTAAGTGGGTAGTGATGAAAATAAACTAAGAAAGATAGAGACAAAGAAGATAAGGGGAAGTACTTACAGCACGTTGGCGGACTAAGGGAGGCTGCGAACGCCCCGTACTCTTTAACGGGCTCGGGTTGGTAGCTCGAAGCCGTGTGTACGAGATCAACGGAGTGACCAAGCCATCGAAACACGGATACCGGCCATGGGACTTACCCTGGATGGCCACCACCGCCGTGTCGTCGATCTGAGACTGGGCGACCTCAGGAACGGGAACATCCGGATGCAACTTCTGATAGTTCTGAGTGTAAGACTCCAGGTGTTTCTCGGTGTTGCCGTAGTACTGGCTCTCGCCCTCCTTGCGATCACTCCGCTCGCGGGCCAGCTTCCACGACTCCATGTCTGAGAGCGGCCTCTACAACTTGTCCTTCTGCAACGTCAAACAGAGGTTAGCTATACATAAGAACATGACGGTAAAGAAGAACCAAAATGCATCTTTCATATAGATATACCTTCATGGCCTTGAAGCCCCAGTGGTTCCTGTTTCCTTGGCCGTGTGTCTCGTCTTTTCCACGGTTAGCACGGTTAGTCGTCAGTCTAGATTACGTCAGCGTACTCCTGTCAGACCGTCGGCATAATAATGCCGTCGGCATAGGGGGGTATGCCTTCGGCCCTGGCGCAGCCGTCGGCATAGTTTAACCGTCTGCGTAGTTTTCCGTCTGACGGCAACGGACGGCGCCGTCAAACTGCTGGCGGGTCAGGAGGCGACACGTGGCAGGGCTATGCCTACGGCAAAGCCGTCGGCATAGGTTAAATCTATGCCGACGGCTTTGCCGTAGGCATAGCCCTGCCACGTGTCGCCTCCTGGTGTAACCTGGTGGCATGGCTATGCCTACGGCAAAGCCGTCGGCATATATATAAATCTATGCCGACGGCTTGGCCGTAGGCATAGCCCTGCCACGTGTCGCCTCCTGGTGGCTCCTGAGCGTATCTATGCCGACAGCTTTGCCGTAGGCATAGTTTTTTTTTATATTCCCCGTTTTCTCTTTTCCAATTCATTTGACAACATTTCAAAACAAAATAATATGAAATATGACAGTTCATCAACATCATTTAAACATAGTCAAGTTCATCATCTAAAGATCATCACCGGCGAAAGTCCACGAACATAAGAGTAGTGCAAGACATGAAACATCATAAAAGTTGAAACATGAAAGACATGGCACAACGACCGCATACACGGAATCATCATTGACATCAAGCACCACCGAGTCCACCTCCGCCAAAACCACCACCTCCGCCAAGTCCACCTTCGCCAAAACCACCACCAAGTCCACCTCCGCCAAAACCGCCACCGCCAAGTCCTCCTCCGCCAAAACCGCCACCGCGACCACCATCACTCTGCCAGATCGGAGTGACTGGGGTCGACGGAGCAGGAGTCGAGCCACCGGTCCCCTACATGTTTGAAAGAAGATTCTAACGGTAAATATGACATGATAGTGTTGAATGAACGAGAACTAGTTTGTCATTAGTTAGGCAAATTTACTAACCGGAGTATCACCGCCTAGTGCCAGCCATTCCTCGAACCTGGGAATGTGTGGGGCGTCTCCCGCAGGTGGTGGTGGGGGTCCAACTTGTGGTGGCTCCATGCAGTTAGTCCAAGACGCCAACATAGCCTGGATGTTAGTTAAACAAGTCCACTTAGAAACAAGCCGTGATCAACAAAGTCAGAAGGAATGAAAGTGCAAATTTGAGCTTGGTTTAAGAGGGCAAAACTAACCGCCATCACTTGACGGCTGTAATCATCGTTTGCCTTCACTCATTGCAAGTACTCCCTCACCTCAATATGCCTATGCTCGAGAAAGGCCTGATAGGCCTACAAAATTGAGGTTGTTTCTAAGTGGGTAGTGATGAAAATAAACTAAGAAAGATAGAGACAAAGAAGATAAGCGGAAGTACTTACAGCATGTTGGCGGACTAAGGGAGGCTGCGAACGCCCCGTACTCTTTAACGGGCTCGGGTTGGTAGCTCGAAGCCATGTGTACGAGATCAACGGAGTGACCAAGCCATCGAAACACGGATACCGGCCATGGGACTTACCCTGGATGGCCACCACCGCCGTGTCGTCGATCTGAGACTGGGCGACCTCAGGAACGGGAACATCCGGATGCAACTTCTGATAGTTCTGAGTGTAAGACTCCAGGTGTTTCTCGGTGTTGCCGTAGTACTGGCTCTCGCCCTCCTTGCGATCACTCCGCTCGCGGGCCAGCTTCCACGACTCCATGTCTGAGAGCGGCCTCTACAACTTGTCCTTCTGCAACGTCAAACAGAAGTTAGCTATACATAAGAACATGACGGTAAAGAAGAACCAAAATGCATCTTTCATATAGATATACCTTCATGGCCTTGAAGCCCCAGTGGTTCCTGTTTCCTTGGCCGTGTGTCTCGTCTTTTCCACGGTTAGCACGGTTAGTCGTCAGTCTAGATTACGTCAGCGTACTCCTGTCAGACCGTCGGCATAATAATGCCGTCGGCATAGGGGGGTATGCCTTCGGCCCTGGCGCAGCCGTCGGCATAGTTTAACCGTCGGCGTAGTTTTCCGTCTGACGGCAACGGACGGCGCCGTCAAACTGCTGGCGGGTCAGGAGGCGACACGTGGCAGGGCTATGCCTACGGCAAAGCCGTCGGCATAGGTTAAATCTATGCCGACGGCTTTGCCGTAGGCATAGCCCTGCCACGTGTCGCCTCCTGGTGTAACCTGGTGGCATGGCTATGCCTACGGCAAAGCCGTCGGCATAGATATAAATCTATGCCGACGGCTTGGCCGTAGGCATAGCCCTGCCACGTGTCGCCTCCTGGTGGCTCCTGAGCGTATCTATGCCGACAGCTTTGCCGTAGGCATAGTTTTTTTTTATATTCCCCGTTTTCTCTTTCCAATTCATTTGACAACATTTCAAAACAAAATAATATGAAATATGACAGTTCATCAACATCATTTAAACATAGTCAAGTTCATCATCTAAAGATCATCACCGGCGAAAGTCCACGAACATAAGAGTAGTGCAAGACATGAAACATCATAAAAGTTGAAACATGAAAGACATGGCACAACGGCCGCATACACGGAATCATCATTGACATCAAGCACCACCGAGTCCACCTCCGCCAAAACCACCACCTCCGCCAAGTCCACCTTCGCCAAAACCACCACCAAGTCCACCTCCGCCAAAACCGCCACCGCCAAGTCCTCCTCCGCCAAAACCGCCACCGCGACCACCATCACTCTGCCAGATCGGAGTGACTGGGGTCGACGGAGCAGGAGTCGAGCCACCGGTCCCCTACATGTTTGAAAGAAGATTCTAACGGTAAATATGACATGATAGTGTTGAATGAACGAGAACTAGTTTGTCATTAGTTAGGCAAATTTACTAACCGGAGTATCACCGCCTAGTGCCAGCCATTCCTCGAACGTGGGAATGTGTGGGGCATCTCCCGCAGGTGGTGGTGGGGGTCCAACTTGTGGTGGCTCCGTGCAGTTAGTCCAAGACGCCAACATAGCCTGGATGTTAGTTAAACAAGTCCACTTAGAAACAAGCCGTGATCAACAAAGTCAGAAGGAATGAAAGTGCAAATTTGAGCTTGGTTTAAGAGGGCAAAACTAACCGCCATCACTTGATGGCTGTAATCATTGTTTGCCTTCACTCGTTGCAAGTACTCCCTCACCTCAATATGCCTATGCTCGAGAAAGGCCTGATAGGCCTACAAAATTGAGGTTGTTTCTAAGTGGGTAGTGATGAAAATAAACTAAGAAAGATAGAGACAAAGAAGATAAGGGGAAGTACTTACAGCACGTTGGCGGACTAAGGGAGGCTGCGAACGCCCCGTACTCTTTAACGGGCTCGGGTTGGTAGCTCGAAGCCGTGTGTACGAGATCAACGGAGTGACCAAGCCATCGAAACACGGATACCGGCCATGGGACTTACCCTGGATGGCCACCACCGCCGTGTCGTCGATCTGAGACTGGGCGACCTCAGGAACGGGAACATCCGGATGCAACTTCTGATAGTTCTGAGTGTAAGACTCCAGGTGTTTCTCGGTGTTGCCGTAGTACTGGCTCTCGCCCTCCTTGCGATCACTCCGCTCGCGGGCCAGCTTCCACGACTCCATGTCTGAGAGCGGCCTCTACAACTTGTCCTTCTGCAACGTCAAACAGAGGTTAGCTATACATAAGAACATGACGGTAAAGAAGAACCAAAATGCATCTTTCATATAGATATACCTTCATGGCCTTGAAGCCCCAGTGGTTCCTGTTTCCTTGGCCGTGTGTCTCGTCTTTTCCACGGTTAGCACGGTTAGTCGTCAGTCTAGATTACGTCAGCGTACTCCTGTCAGACCGTCGGCATAATAATGCCGTCGGCATAGGGGGGTATGCCTTCGGCCCTGGCGCAGCCGTCGGCATAGTTTAACCGTCTGCGTAGTTTTCCGTCTGACGGCAACGGACGGCGCCGTCAAACTGCTGGCGGGTCAGGAGGCGACACGTGGCAGGGCTATGCCTACGGCAAAGCCGTCGGCATAGGTTAAATCTATGCCGACGGCTTTGCCGTAGGCATAGCCCTGCCACGTGTCGCCTCCTGGTGTAACCTGGTGGCATGGCTATGCCTACGGCAAAGCCGTCGGCATATATATAAATCTATGCCGACGGCTTGGCCGTAGGCATAGCCCTGCCACGTGTCGCCTCCTGGTGGCTCCTGAGCGTATCTATGCCGACAGCTTTGCCGTAGGCATAGTTTTTTTTATATTCCCCGTTTTCTCTTTTCCAATTCATTTGACAACATTTCAAACAAAATAATATGAAATATGACAGTTCATCAACATCATTTAAACATAGTCAAGTTCATCATCTAAAGATCATCACCGGCGAAAGTCCACGAACATAAGAGTAGTGCAAGACATGAAACATCATAAAAGTTGAAACATGAAAGACATGGCACAACGACCGCATACACGGAATCATCATTGACATCAAGCACCACCGAGTCCACCTCCGCCAAAACCACCACCTCCGCCAAGTCCACCTTCGCCAAAACCACCACCAAGTCCACCTCCGCCAAAACCGCCACCGCCAAGTCCTCCTCCGCCAAAACCGCCACCGCGACCACCATCACTCTGCCAGATCGGAGTGACTGGGGTCGACGGAGCAGGAGTCGAGCCACCGGTCCCCTACATGTTTGAAAGAAGATTCTAACGGTAAATATGACATGATAGTGTTGAATGAACGAGAACTAGTTTGTCATTAGTTAGGCAAATTTACTAACCGGAGTATCACCGCCTAGTGCCAGCCATTCCTCGAACGTGGGAATGTGTGGGGCGTCTCCCGCAGGTGGTGGTGGGGGTCCAACTTGTGGTGGCTCCATGCAGTTAGTCCAAGACGCCAACATAGCCTGGATGTTAGTTAAACAAGTCCACTTAGAAACAAGCCGTGATCAACAAAGTCAGAAGGAATGAAAGTGCAAATTTGAGCTTGGTTTAAGAGGGCAAAACTAACCGCCATCACTTGACGGCTGTAATCATCGTTTGCCTTCACTCATTGCAAGTACTCCCTCACCTCAATATGCCTATGCTCGAGAAAGGCCTGATAGGCCTACAAAATTGAGGTTGTTTCTAAGTGGGTAGTGATGAAAATAAACTAAGAAAGATAGAGACAAAGAAGATAAGCGGAAGTACTTACAGCATGTTGGCGGACTAAGGGAGGCTGCGAACGCCCCGTACTCTTTAACGGGCTCGGGTTGGTAGCTCGAAGCCGTGTGTACGAGATCAACGGAGTGACCAAGCCATCGAAACACGGATACCGGCCATGGGACTTACCCTGGATGGCCACCACCGCCGTGTCGTCGATCTGAGACTGGGCGACCTCAGGAACGGGAACATCCGGATGCAACTTCTGATAGTTCTGAGTGTAAGACTCCAGGTGTTTCTCGGTGTTGCCGTAGTACTGGCTCTCGCCCTCCTTGCGATCACTCCGCTCGCGGGCCAGCTTCCACGACTCCATGTCTGAGAGCGGCCTCTACAACTTGTCCTTCTGCAACGTCAAACAGAAGTTAGCTATACATAAGAACATGACGGTAAAGAAGAACCAAAATGCATCTTTCATATAGATATACCTTCATGGCCTTGAAGCCCCAGTGGTTCCTGTTTCCTTGGCCGTGTGTCTCGTCTTTTCCACGGTTAGCACGGTTAGTCGTCAGTCTAGATTACGTCAGCGTACTCCTGTCAGACCGTCGGCATAATAATGCCGTCGGCATAGGGGGGTATGCCTTCGGCCCTGGCGCAGCCGTCGGCATAGTTTAACCGTCGGCGTAGTTTTCCGTCTGACGGCAACGGACGGCGCCGTCAAACTGCTGGCGGGTCAGGAGGCGACACGTGGCAGGGCTATGCCTACGGCAAAGCCGTCGGCATAGGTTAAATCTATGCCGACGGCTTTGCCGTAGGCATAGCCCTGCCACGTGTCGCCTCCTGGTGTAACCTGGTGGCATGGCTATGCCTACGGCAAAGCCGTCGGCATAGATATAAATCTATGCCGACGGCTTGGCCGTAGGCATAGCCCTGCCACGTGTCGCCTCCTGGTGGCTCCTGAGCGTATCTATGCCGACAGCTTTGCCGTAGGCATAGTTTTTTTTTATATTCCCCGTTTTCTCTTTTCCAATTCATTTGACAACATTTCAAAACAAAATAATATGAAATATGACAGTTCATCAACATCATTTAAACATAGTCAAGTTCATCATCTAAAGATCATCACCGGCGAAAGTCCACGAACATAAGAGTAGTGCAAGACATGAAACATCATAAAAGTTGAAACATGAAAGACATGGCACAACGGCCGCATACACGGAATCATCATTGACATCAAGCACCACCAAGTCCACCTCCGCCAAAACCACCACCTCCGCCAAGTCCACCTTCGCCAAAACCACCACCAAGTCCACCTCCGCCAAAAGCGCCACCGCCAAGTCCTCCTCCGCCAAAACCGCCACCGCGACCACCATCACTCTGCCAGATCGGAGTGACTGGGGTCGACGGAGCAGGAGTCGAGCCACCGGTCCCCTACATGTTTGAAAGAAGATTCTAACGGTAAATATGACATGATAGTGTTGAATGAATGAGAACTAGTTTGTCATTAGTTAGGCAAATTTACTAACCGGAGTATCACCGCCTAGTGCCAGCCATTCCTCGAACGTGGGAATGTGTGGGGCGTCTCCCGGAGGTGGTGGTGGGGGTCCAACTTGTGGTGGCTCCGTGCGGTTAGTCCAAGACGCCAACATAGCCTGGATGTTAGTTAAACAAGTCCACTTAGAAACAAGCCGTGATCAACAAAGTCAGAAGGAATGAAAGTGCAAATTTGAGGTTGGTTTAAGAGGGCAAAACTAACCGCCATCACTTGACGGCTGTAATCATCGTTTGCCTGCCTATGCTCGAGAAAGGCCTGATAGGCCTACAAAATTGAGGTTGTTTCTAAGTGGGTAGTGATGAAAATAAACTAAGAAAGATAGAGACAAAGAAGATAAGGGGAAGTACTTACAGCACGTTGGCGGACTAAGGGAGGCTGCGAACGCCCCGTACTCTCTAACGGGCTCGGGTTGGTAGCTCGAAGCCGTGTGTACGAGATCAACCGAGTGACCAAGCCATCGAAACACGGATACCGGCCATGGGACTTACCCTGGATGGCCACCACCGCCGTGTCGTCGATCTGAGACTGGGCGACCTCAGGAACGGGAACATCCGGATGCAACTTCTGATAGTTCTGAGTGTAAGACTCCAGGTGTTTCTCGGTGTTGCCGTAGTACTGGCTCTCGCCCTCCTTGCGATCACTCCGCTCGCGGGCCAGCTTCCACGACTCCATGTCTGAGAGCGGCCTCTACAACTTGTCCTCCTGCAACGTCAAACAGAAGTTAGCTATACATAAGAACATGACGGTAAAGAAGAACCAAAATGCATCTTTCATATAGATATACCTTCATGGCCTTGAAGCCCCAGTGGTTCCTGTTTCCTTGGCCGTGTGTCCCGTCTTTTCCACGGTTAGCCCGGGCCTTGATGCTCTTGGCAACAAACTCTGGATCATCACCGACCCACCTATCCACCAAACACGCCCATCCGTCATGCCTTCCATAGCACCAACGAGGAACAACCTATGCAAATTTTGGAAGCATGACATGTGAGCACGAAACATATAGTTGACTCCTTGAAACAATGAAAAGTCAGTAATAGTTACCATCATGAACTGCTCCCTGCTCATGGTAATTTTTTGCCTCTGTGCTTGAGTTTTGGTCATCTTTTGTTGCAGGTAGATGTGGTAGTACTGTGAGACGGCAACCCAACGCACCTCGTACTGCAACTGACGAGCTTTCTTCTTTGCAGACGCAAGTAAGACCACGTCGGCTCTGGCCTTGTGCTCATCAAGAACTCTATAGAGTTGCTGCAATCATGCATAAACCAGAAGCAAACAAGGCATGATTTGAGTGATTCAATGATAAACTATGAACGAAACTAAAGACAAGTGATTCAAAAGGGAACTTACCCAAAATTTGGTGATCACGGCCTTAGCGGCCGTCCCGTACTCCGCGTTGCTGCAAGCCTCGTAGTGGGCCCAGCTTGTGGCCAAAACACGCAGCTGTGGGTCCCTGTCTGGCCGCGGGCAGAATAGGCCAGGCCAAAACTGCTTCAACAGGACAGTGAGAAGGCCGTTCGGTTTACGGCCCTTTCCGTGAAGGATCCAGTTACTGCAAAAGAATCAAAGGGTTGCCATGTGTACAATAAAAAAATGTTGTCATGTGTTGAAAGTATGATTGAAATGCACTTACTCTGTCCCCGCAGGTTCAATGAGCCACTTGTGCGCCTCGATAGAAGGTGGTGTAGGTACTCCGGCATTACCACGCAGCCACCCCTGCGGAGCACCCGGTGGCAAGTCACCCCACAACTCGGGGTCAACCTCCCCTCCACCCTCCTCGCCCTCCTCGGCCTCCTCCTCCTCGGCCTCCTCCTCCTCGCCCTCCTCCTCGGCCTCCTCCTCCTCGACATCAGGAATATACTCCTCCTCCTCAGACTCAGAAGCTGCATCAGCATAGGAGGGCATCGAAGAAGACCCTCCTATTTCGGACACGGCCCGGAGTTTTTTGGCCCGGTTGCCTCTCCCCCCACCTCCTCGTCCTCTAGGGGCTGTCCCCCCACCCCCTCCTCCTCTAGGGTCTCCTCCCCCGACCCCTCCACCTCCCTGTGAGGTGCCATCCTCGCGTAGTCGGGAGGGAACCTTGTGGGCTCGTCCACTCCGAGTAAGTCCTCCTTTGAGTTTACTGAGGAAACTGGCACCGCTGGACTTGCCCATGATTAGCAAACCTGTATTGAGAAGAGAATAATCTCTGAAACTACAATTAAGATGCCTACGTATTAACCAAAGATGCCTACAAACAAAAATGTCAGAAATTCTACAATTGAAAAGATGCCTACAATAATGTCTAAAAGTACAATTAAGATGCCTACGTATCACCCAAAAATGCCTAAAAAATGTATGAAAATCTGCTGTTGAAAAGATGCCTGCATATATCCAAAAATGCCTACAATAATGTCTGGAACTACAATAGTTCCTTGGACATAAACTGAGGCTGCTAGGTATGAAAAGGCCAGCCCTACACTTACACATGCTCATTTACTCTCAGAGAGAAGTGCCTATGTTCAAGTACTGCACTTTGCTAAATCTGCACATCTACTGAATTAAAAAATAGAAAAACCAGAGCAACCCTACTATTGCATGATTTCATCTAAGAAACCTTCGCTAAATCTGTACGACAACAGATATCTCAAGCAAAAAGGTAGGAACAAATCCCAGCAGAGATAATAGAGCAAACTTTTGACTGAACTTAACTGACTTTTTAGCAGCACTAAGACTAGCATGAGGGGATTTGCAGAAAAATACAGACTTGTACTACCACATATTGTAGAGATATCATTTGTAACTCCCGCTTATAGTAACAGATCAAAAAGCTAGCAGAACACATTGTATTGCCTGGAAAAACATATTCTATTGCCTAGAAGATGGCTGGTGCTCTCTTTGTTTTTCTTCAGTTGATATAAAATGTAGGCAAGCACAGCGGACATAATTAGGAAAAATAGAAAAATATGCACCCCACACTTGACCTAATTTCATACACAGCCTGATTTGTATCTGCTGTTGTTGTTTGCCAGCATGAAACACACTCTAAAAACAGCCTATAGATCCACTATTATTGCCTAGTTTTAAATCTTCTATTGCCTAAAAGTAAAAACACTGCATACTATTGCCTACATCCCTGGGATCTGATGGGATGGCGACATGAATTGTTGCCTACCACCCCAAAATCCAAGCAACTATGAGCTGCTACACTTCCTCCCTCTCAATGACTGTGTGCTGCTGCACCTCTAATCCGTCCCTAATCCAAAATGGTGGGGTGAGGATTTGTGCGTGGGAGACATATCTAAGACCTCTAGCTGTTGATTGTCTGTCGGAATTTGAGTTTTGCTCTGAAAATTTCTCGATTTCAGCAACCCTCGCCCCTCTGTATTTCCAGATATCTGAGAATTGGGCCTAAATGAGTGCGCATTCGACAATATTGCCTGCTAAACGCATATTGACTGCACAAAAACAAGATCCTAATTATGTTGCCTACTGAAAAAACAAGTGGTGGGTTCTAGTTATATGATCACAGATATTACATCATTTTGCTTACTGAAGGCGCATATATATGCTGAACAAAAAGCTACTATGAATGCAGATAGGTTACAGTATTGCCTGCTGAAAACGCAGATATTGACATGCTAAGATAAAAGCTATATGAACACATATATCACACAGAATTTGCCTACTGGACACACATATGATGAAAATATAATGCAGTATTTTTGCCTCTTATCTCTCTGTGTGTTGCCTACCAAAAAAGAAACTCCTCTGTAAATTGTTGCCTACAACCTGAAACATTTATAGTGTGTATTCCCGAAGCTCATGCATCCATCAACCCATCGTGAAACTCTAGTCCTTTTCTCCCTTGACTAGCAAATCTCAAACCCATGCTCCAGTAGAGATTTTTCCCCGTGGATGCAAAAATTGGTGCGCGCAGACAGCAACTCGATGGCCAAAGCGCTAGAAAACTCACCTCTGTTCGCGCACAGAGAGCCTCGTCCCCCGTCAGCCGCCACCACGCCCAACTCCCTCTTCTCCCTGGTTGCGCGCGCGAGCAACTCACCACACCCCCCCTACTGGAGCCGTGGGCCGGCCGGGGCGGCGTCCACGCAGGGCGGGCCGGGGTCGAGGAGGGAGGGGCGGGGGAAGCTGGAGCGAGTGCGGCACCGGCAGGGGCGGGGGCGAGTGCGGCAGCAACGAGTGGGCGGCGACAGGGGGCGGGGGCGAGTGCGGCGGCGGCGACAAGGGGCGGGGAGTCGTCGTCGGCGGCGAGCAGTTCGCGGGGTCGCGGCGGGGAGCTGGGAGAGAATGAGTGGAGCAGACACCGCGCGAGGGGATAAGGCAGTCTATGCCGACGGCTGCCGTCGGCATAGACGCCACGTCACTGATCCACATGACACGTCCCCTATGGCCGCAACTATGCCGACGGCTTTGCCGTCGGCATAGTTATATTTATCTTTTTAATGTTTTTAATAGTTTACATTTTTCCTTCTTCATGTTTTTTTATTTCATATAGATTTTTAATGTTTTTTATAGTTATATTATTCTTTTTAAATATTTTTTATGTATTATTATTTCATATAAAATTTTAATGTTTTTTTAACCGCTCGACCCTCTCCTCTCCCGGGACCACACAGAGGAGAGGGGAGGGGAGGCGCCGAACTCGAGCAGCTTCGTCCGCCGAGGCCGTGGCCTGGTCGCGGTCCGGGAGTGCATCGCCGCCGCCTCGCGTGCTCGTTCTGAAGCTTAGTAGGTCACCACGAGATCTAGCCCTTTGACTTCCAACGGACGGGCGTTGACCAGTGGACCTCTCCACCCGGTTGTGTCAGTTCGGCCCATAGGGACACCCGGGAGGAACATCCGGGCCAAACCCATAGCTACATCCACTCCGTGTAGACCCTACGTGTCCGTTTCCCCCCTCCAGGTGTCGGCGGCGGCGCCGTCCGTGACGGGGGCCACACCCCGGAGACGCGTGCCACCTCTTCTGACATGCCACAACACCACCCCACATGTATGAGGGCCCGGTACGATGCTCCGGTGGCATTGCTACCCCCAGGGCCCCCGTCCCGGCTAACCCTGGAGACGTTGACCACGAGATCTAGCCCTTTGACTTCCCACGGACGGGCTTTCACTAGTGGTCTTCTCCATCCGGTTGTGTCAGTTCGGCCCAGAGGGACACCGGGGAGCAACATCCGGGCCAAACTCATAGCTAAATCCACTCCGTGTAGACCCAACGCGTTAGTTTCCCCCTCCAGGTGTCGGCGGCGGCGCCGTCCGTGAGGGGGGCCACGCACCGGAGACGCGTGCCGCCTCTTCGGACATGTCACAACACCACCCCGCATGTATGAGGGCCCGGTATGACGCTCCGGTGGCATTGCTACCCCCAGGGCCCCCGTCCCGCCTAACCCTGGAGCGGTTGACCACGAGATCTAGCCCTTTGACTTCCCACGGACAGGCTTTGACCAGTGGACCACTCCACCCGGTTGTGTCAGTTCGGCCCAGAGGGACACCGGGGAGCAACATCCGGGCCAAACCCACAGCTAAATCCACTCCGTGTAGACCCGACGCGTTAGTTTCACCCCTCCAGGTGCCGGCGGCGGCGCTGTCCGTGAGGGGGGCCACGCAACGAAGACGCGTGCCGCCTCTTCGGACATGCCACAGGCCCACAACACCACCCCGCATGTATGAGGGCCCGGTACGACGCTTCGGTGGCATTGCTACCCCCCAGGGCCCCCGTCCTGCCTAACCCTGGAGTGGTTGACCACGAGATCTAGCCCTTTGAATTCCCACGGACAGTGGACCTGTCCACCCGGTTGTGTCGGGTCGGCCCAGAGGGACACCGGGGAGCAACATCCGAGCCAAACCCACAGCTAAATCCACTCCGTGTAGACCCGACGCGTCCGTTCCCCCCCTCCAGGTGCCGGCGGCGCCGCCGTCCGTGACGGGGGCCACGCACCGGAGATGCGTGCCGCCTCTTCGGACATGCCACAACACCACCCCTCATGTATGAGGGCCCGGTACGACGCTCCGGTGGCATTGCTACCCCCCAGGGCACCCGTCCTACCTAACCCTGGAGCGGTTGACCACGGGATCTAGCCCTTTGACTTTGCACGAATGGGTTTGACCAGTGGACCTCTCCACCCGGTTGTGTCGGGTCGGCCTAGAGGGACACCGGGGAGCAACATCCGGGCCAAACCCACAGCTAAATCCACTCCGTGTAGACCCGACGCGGCAGTTTCCCCCCTCCAGGTGCCGGCGGCGGCGACGTCCATGACGGGGGGCACACCTCGGAGATGCGTGTCGCCTCTTCGGACATGCCACAACACCATCCCGCATGTATGAGGGCCCGGTACAACGCTTCGGTGGCATTGCTACCCCCCCAGGGCCCCCGTCCCGCCTAACCCTGGAGCGGTTGACCACGAGATCTAGCCCTTTGACTTCCCACGGACGGGCTTTGACGAGTGGACCTCTCCAGCCGGTTGTGTTAGTTCGGCCCATAGGGACACCCGGGAGCAACATCCGGGCCACACCCACAGCTACATCCACTCAGTGTAGACCCGACGCGTCCGTTTCCCCCCTCCCGGTGCAGGCGGCGGGGCCGTCCGTGAGGGGGGCCACGCCCCGGAAACGCGGGTCGCCTCTTCGGACATGCCACACCAACACCTTGCATGTATGAGGGCCCTGTACGATGCTCCGGTGGCATTGCCACCCCCAGGGCCCCCGTCCCGCCTAACCATGTAGCGTTTGACCACGAGATCTAGCCCTTTGACTTCCCACGGACGGGCTTTGACTAGTGGACCTCTCCACCCGGTTGTGTCGGGTCGGCCCAGAGGGACACCGGGGAGCAACATCCGGGCCAAACCCACAGCTAAATCCACTCCGTGTAGACCCGACGCGTCCGTTTCCCCCTCCAGGTGCCGGCGGCGGCGCCGTCCATGGCGGGGGCCACGCCCCGGAGATGCGTGCCGCCTCTTCGGACATACCACAACACCACCCCGCATGTATGAGGGCCTGGTACGACGCTCCGGTGGCATTGCTACCCCCCCCCCCAGGGCCCCCGTCCCGCCTAACCCTGGACCGGTTGACCACGGGATCTAGCCCTTTGACTTTGCACGGACGGGCTTTGACCAGTGGACCTCTCCAGCCGGTTGTGTCGGGTAGGCCCAGAGGGAAACCGGGGAGCAACATCCGGGCCAAACCCACAGCTAAATCCACTCCGTGTAGACCCGACGCGGCAGTTTCCCCCCTCCAAGTGCCGGCGGCGGCGACGTCCATGACGGGGGGCACACCTCGGAGATGCGTGTCGCCTCTTTGGACATGCCACAACTCCATCCCGCATGTATGAGGGCCCGGTACAACGCTTCGGTGGCATTGCTACCCCCCAGGGCCCCCGTCCCGCCTAACCCTGGAGCGGTTGACCACGAGATCTAGCCATTTGACTTCCCACGGACGGGCTTTGACGAGTGGACCTCTCCAGCCGGTTGTGTTAGTTCGGCCCATAGGGACATCCGGGCCAAACCCACAGCTACATCCACTCCGTGTAGACCCGACGCGTCCGTTTCCCCCCTCCCGGTGCCGGCGGCGGGGCCATCCGTGAGGGGGGCCACGCCCCGGAGACGCGTGTCGCCTCTTCGGACATGCCACAACACCACCCCGCATGTATGAGGGCCCGATACGATGCTCCGGTGGCATTGCTACCCCCAGGGCCCCCGTCCCGCCTAACCCTGTAGCGTTTGACCACGAGATCTAGCCCTTTGACTTCCCACGGACGGGCTTTGACCAGTGGACCTCTCCACCCGGTTGTGTCGGGTCGGCCCAGAGGGACACCGGGGAGCAACATCCGGGCCAAACCCACAGCTAAATCCACTCCGTGTAGACCCGACGCGTCCGTTTCCCCCCTCCAGGTGCCGGCGGCGGCGCCGTCCGTGACGGTGGCCACACCCCGGAGACGCGTGCCGCCTCTTCGGACATGCCACAACACCACCCCGCATGTATGAGGGCCCGGTACGACGCTCCGGTGGCATTGCTACCCCCAGGGCCCCCGTCCCGCCTAACCCTGGAGCGGTTGACCACGGGATCTAGCCCTTTGACGTTGCACGGACGGGCTTTGACTAGTGGATCTCTCCACCCGGTTGTGTCGGGTCGGCCCAGAGGGACACCGGGGAGCAACATCCGGGCCAAACCCACAGCTAAATCCACTCCATGTAGACCAGACGCGTGCGTCCCCCCCCCCCTCCAGGTGCCGCCGGCGATGCCGTCCGTGACGGGGCCACACCCCGGAGACGCGTGCCGCCTCTTCGGACATGCCATAACACCATCCTGTTATGGTAGGTCATCCGATATGTATAAACACTTGGAGCAAAGTCCCCTTCGTATAGACCCGATGCGGCTGTTCCCCATTCCAGTTGCCGGCTGGCGGCGGCACCGTTTGTGAGGGGGGTCACAACGCTTTGTACAGAACCGAAAAATAATGTATGTATGCTTATTAACACATACTGTATGTAAGTTAGTTAAATAAAAATAATAAAGAAAACAGTGAAGAAAAAGAAAAAAACTATATGTATGATTATTAACACATACTATTTGCTTATTAACACAATCTATAGGTATGCTTATTAACACATATTGTATGCTTAATAATAATAATAATACTATATGGAAAAAAGAAAAAAAAAAGGAAAAAAAACTATGCCGATGGCAAAGCCGTCGGCATAGGTGCGGCCAGGGCAGATGTACAGCGCCGCGGATCGATGACGTGTCGGCTATGCCGACGGCTGCCGTCGGCATAGCTCCTGGTCGGTGCGCTCTGGATCGGTGACGTGTCACCTGTATCTATGCCGACGGCCACTGTCACGACCGTCGGCATAGATTTGACGTCATTAGCCGGCCGTGATGACAGTTGTCAGCGGGCCCGCATCTATGCCGACGGCCTATGTATGCCGACGGCCGCTGTAGGCGTAGTCTGGAATAAGCCGACGGCCTATATATGCCGACGGCTGCTGTCGGCGTAGACGCGGATAGCCCGACGGCCATTGTACGCCGACGGCCAGGAGTTAGCTGTCGGCATAGCTCGGACTAGGCCGACGGTAGCCGTCGGCATATATTTGGCTGTCGGCGCAGAGCCCTGTTCCGGTAGTGTATCTTGGTTGCTTTGGAGCATACACGTAGAATAGCTCTGAGTTGTATGGCATATTTTCTTCCTAAGACAGCGATCCCAAACATTTCAGACATGTCAAGTGATTCTGGCGCTTTCCCATCAGGAAGCATCCAGTCAAAATGGTAGAGAAGGTGCGCAAATGTGA
The DNA here is from genome assembly GCF_018294505.1 of Triticum aestivum. NCBI lineage: Eukaryota > Viridiplantae > Streptophyta > Magnoliopsida > Poales > Poaceae > Triticum > Triticum aestivum. The sequence goes on from NC_057812.1 coordinate 741,375,120, forward strand.
TTCCCTGGTTGATGTGGCAAATGAAATCCCGGGGGCACTGTTTCCGCCATGCCCCAAAGGGGGTGACTTCAAAGGATGTCCCATTATAGTCAATTTTGGTGTTCTCAAATCTCTCGGGTATAAACTCTTCAGGAATTTTCCAATACTTTTGATCCCTACAAACTGCAAAAACATTAACAAGTACGGTGTTGCCTTTGATGACATCATAGCCCAGAATTGTACAATCCGCTCTGGCCGCACTGTGGACCAGAGGACAGGGCGGATGCAACCTAAGAGCCTCCTTAATGACCATCCACATGTATTGGAGTTCACCATGATCGTTGTTAGTAATGATAGCTCGATCTTGACCTAGCACCTCTTGGAGCTCTAGTTGTCCTTTGACCATGGCTTTAGGATGACGAAAAAGCTCCGACATAGACCACTCCAAAACTGTTCCTGAGGTCTCGGTGCCACCTCCAAACATTTCCTGAAAACGGTGGTTGTGGTATGTAATTAAAGATTATTATATGTATATTTAGTAGTAGCAAGCAATGCAAATTTATTGAAACATACTTTGTGCATGCATCAGAGGGAGATATGGAGGGGCTGCTAGAGGAGGAAGGAGGAGGAGGAGGCTTACCAAGGCCGGGGGATGCTGGCGACGATGGTGAGAGAGTGGGATATGGAGAGTGAGGAACGTACGGGACGGGGCGAATAAGATTGACTTAAATGCAGCACGAGTTACAGCCCTACGCTACTGCTAATCGCATTAGCTGTAGCGCGGGTGCAAGCCCGGTGCTGTTGCAAAGTGGGGCGGGTAGCTGGCCCGGGCTGGCCACAGTAGCAGCGCGGGCCGTGGGCCAGCGCTACTACTAATGTGTTTAGCATTAGCATTGGCCCTTACCCGCGCTGCTGCTATGGCCACACCGTGGGGGCATGGCGGGGCCCACATAGTAGTAGCGCGTGTTTAGCAGGCACGCGCTACTACTAAGCGCCACATGCAGCGCATGCAGTAAGCAAGCGCAACTGTTAAATAACCGTAGTGCGGCGCATCAACCCCACGCTACTGTTAATCCTCTACCTATAGGGTATTTCTTAGTAGCGGGCGCACCACTTCTTCGACAACATTGCACCCATGACTAACTGGGTGTCTTCTTGTGCCCGCAACTCCACGATGATTTCCTCCCCATCAGTCACCCTGACTCGACATCGACCATGGCGTTCTTCGCACGGTTACCTCGACCACTGCTACACCAGCCTACGCTCTCGGTTACCTCTACAAACGGCACAAAGAACTACCGCCTTGCTTGAGCAACCTCCTTAGTTTCCGCTCCAGCAACGACTTACGCGATCCATCGACTGTATGCGTGGAGAGGGGGGGGGGGGAGTCCGTCAACTTACCTTCAGATTTTTTCTCCAGTCTCACCTTCAGCGTCGTTATCGTTGTGACTGCGGGGGGATGTTGAGTATCGAAATTAGACTGAAGGATAGACTAGGAAGTATTCTAGTTTTTCTTGTACTCCAAGAATATCATATACTCCTATATATATGCCGACGAGGATCAAGCAATATCCGTCGATTCCACCAATCTCTCTATCCCATCTAACACTGATCAATCAATTACTTTTGAAGTAAGTAATCGATTGATCAGTGATCGATTGATCAGTGTTAGATGGGATAGAGAGATTGGTAAAAAGATCAATCGATTACAAAAACAGCTAGTATTGGTTTTAATTATCGCAGTCAACTTAAGCAGTATCGTGTGCAAAATTCAAATTACATCTTAGAAGGTGTTTTCCTTGACCGTGTGCAAGTCCAAGTTACATCTTACACGGCTGGTTTCCTCCACCGTGTGCAAGTTTGAAGCATAGCAGACGTTTTTTTTCCAACTTGTGGCCTTTTTTACGTTTGCATTGGGTATGTCTGCACTAGTGCACCGTCGGAATATTAGTTTATTTAAAAACACGTGATGCACTTCATCACTAAATAAACAAAGCAATACGCTCAGAATATATTGACATTATAAACTCCATAAGACTCCAACCCGTTGTTGGTTGGAAGCAGCTCTCGGATGGCATTGTAGGTCTTCCCGTGACATGATAAGATCAAGATGAAGGTGTGGACAGATGGCGGGATAAGATGCGATACTATCAGCTCGTTCACACACAGCTTGTCCCACCCCCACAGCACAGAGAAAAGAAAGGAGGGATATGGTGTTGTCTCTTGAAAAATGTGCTACAATCCAAACAAAGCTCGTGGTTGCTTGGTCACTATAATAGATGACAGCTGCGCGAGCTAGGTCGCAGTGTTACGGAAAGCAGCCTCACTTCCCTACTTTTCCTACAACTGAAACAAGTCTCAGGGCAGAGAAGAGGAGAGGAGATGATGACGGATTCATGGGTTGATTATTAGTGGACAAGTCGAAGGGATAATGTCAGAAAGATCTGACAATATGCAGTGTAAGCATGAATAAAAATGAGTCTAAAACTCACGCATCAGCAACCATGACCTCCAACAGCGACTATCAACTTGGAGGTTATAGACAAGTTGTTTCCATCACAAAAACGAAGTGGCTCAGCCACATCATGATTCATGCATCTCCGTGCAACATGCGATCCAGACCTACAACAACAATTGATGAATGGAGAGGTAACGGAGAGATGTTTCTTTTTCGAAAATGGGGGACCAAGAGATGTTTCTATCACGAAAAACTTTAAAATACAAGCCTCGTGGCTAAATAAAAAGATCAGAAACATATAAACCACGCAAACTTTTTGTCTAGAAGCATATGTTTCCTCATGATAAAAGACATGTGTATCCATACATGGAGACTGCCATGTGCATATATGACAGCATCTGTTGCCGGGCAATCTATATATTGGTTGATTTGGAGCATACATGTGGAATAGCTCTGAGCTGTAGGGCATATTTTCTTCCTAATACAGCGATCCCGAATCTTTCAGACATGTCAATTGACTCTGCAGTCTTCCCACCAGGAAGCATCCAGTCAAAATGGTAGAGAAGGTTTGCCAGTGTGATTTCTATGGTTGATGCGGCGAATGAAATCCCGGGGCACTGTCTCCGCCCTGCCCCAAAGGGGGTGAATTCAAAGGATGTCCCGTTGTAATCAATTTTTTTGTTCTCAAACCTCTCAGGTATGAACTCTTCGGGATTCTCCCAATACTTTTGATCCCTACAAACTGCAAAAATATTAACAAGTACGCTGTTGCCTTTAATCACGTCATAGCCCATAATTGTACAATCCTCTCTGGCGGCGCTGTGGACAAGAGGAGAGGGTGGATGCAACCTAAGAGACTCCTTAATGACCATCCGCATGTATTGGAGTTCACCAAGATCGCTGTTAGTAATGATAGCTCGGTCTTGACCTAGCACATCTCGGATCTCTAGCTGTGCTTTGGCCATGGCTTCAGGATGGCGAACGAGCTCCGACATAGCCCACTCCAAAACTGTTCCCGAGGTCTCGGTGCCACCTCCAAACATGTCCTGGAAACAGTGATTGTGGTATGTAATTAGAGATTATTGTATGTTTATTTAGTAGTAGCAAGCAAGGAAAATTACTGAAACATATTTTGTCTACTTATACCCATCAATATATATAAGAATCTACAACTTGCCGCTTGGTTTTAGTTTGTTCCGGTTAGCATGACTAATGGAATGGACCAGGAAATAGTCGACGCTTCCATCTCTCATGGATTGTTCGTGATACACGACAAATTTTTATAATATTAACTATGAAAAAGAACACTTACAAACAAGACGCCACGGATGATCTCTGTGGTTAGAGGGAATTCCATCGTGTCCTCCTTCTGCAGCCTGAGCAGTACGTCCAGCAGGTCCTCATCGCTGCCTCCATGGCCAGCAGCTTGCACCGCCTGGCGCTCCTCGATGATGTCGGTGATGATTTTCTGGATTCGGCCACAGCTCCTACTAATCCGGCTCTCGCCGCTGCTGAGCCACCGCACTAGCCGCCACGACGGGAACAAGTCAACAAGATAGAAGCCGCCCAGCACCTCAAAAGCCTTGCCCAATTCATGGAGGTACTCCTCCTGCTGCTGCTGTGTGAATTTCCCGCCATAGACTGCCCGCGACACGACATGGTTTGTGAGCTTGGCTACCTTGTCGCTAAGATTGATGGTGGTGCCGGTCGAGGCTGCGGGGGTGATGCAGTGGAGAAGGTTGCCGACCTCCTCCGCCCGGATAGCCTCCATTCGCTTCACCTGTTGGGACTTGGGACTGGGAGCTGAGGAGCGCCACGTTGCAGACCTTACGCATCTTGCGCAAGTGGTCGCCGTAGGGGGCGAAGAGGATGCCCTTTCCGCCGCAACCAAATATCTCCTGCGTGGGGCTGCATGGCCGGCTTGCGAACGCGAGGTCGTTGGTCTTCATCACCAGCGCCGCCGCCTCGGCGTCGGAGACCACCACAGTGGGCACCTCGCCCAGCCGTAGGAGCATCAGCGGCCCATGCCGACGAGACAACTCCATTATGGTGCGGTGTGGGAGGACGCCAACCAAGTGGTGGAGGCTGCCGATGATGGGCAGAGTCCATGGCCCAGGAGGCAACCTCTTCTTGGGCGTACTCCTATTGTGAAACCAGAGGGCCAGTAGCGTGGACGAGGCTATGAGACACAAGCTTAACCACAGTTGATCCATGGCAGAAGGCAGCTTATTCGTGTGTGATGGTGTATGTCGTGTCAGCTCTCTGCTTGTGCATATGTAGTTAGTTGTCGGGCTTCTAGATACAGACTCATGTGCTAATCGTGCTGATTTTTTTAGGGACCAAATCTTGCTGAATTGACAGGCTACCTAAAGCCTCGTATGAACAATGAAGTTGAGTATTGTCCAAATGGGTGGCGTTGAAGGGCCAACTACTCCATGTTTGCGCATAGTGAATCAACTAGTCATGTTTAATTGAAAATGGCTCAGAAAGAACAATAAAAAACAGTTAGGCCGAACTAATGTTATCTGATATTTGTTAGGGCATTATTTATATCAGATTTGCTAATTCTCATCTAAAAAGAACTTTGCCTCGGCGTTCTGAATTGTTGTTCTCCCTCTGATCAAACACACAAGAAACAAGAGTTGCATACACAAGCAGCAGTGCCCAACGGAATCCAGCTACTTGAGAGATCAATTTGTGAGTTCGGTTTGCGACACACTATTTGAGAGATCAACGGAATCCATGTAGCGGACACCCGCATCCTGCCCCGCTTGCACCCTGACTCGCGCCTCAAAAATGCTAGACCTATGAAGAGGTATTACTCTCTGTGCACTTGTCTGCTGTATCACTCTCATCGTCTTTGACTCACAGCAATCCCAATTCTCCCGCATCCTTCTGCGAGATTTCAGGTCTCAACACCTAGAGTAAGTGAACGTTTCTTTTCCTTTCGGCTCTGTTTTTCTTGCGGAAGCAGTATCATGGCTACTTTTTTTCCGGCAAATTGTATACTTTTATTAGCTTAAAATGGAGCATCAAGAGGATACAAACATAATGAGCACACACCAGGCCTCTACATAGTTAGGATGCGCAAAACAAATATGAACCACACACATAAAAACACGCCAGCAAATAGCGAAATCATATAAGATCAAAGCTATGCGTAGTTGAGAAAACAAAACCAAAGCAATCAAATCTGTGATCGGCAAACTATAATAGTGACCATATCCACACCAATCATATCACGACCCATGGGTGATGAGATTCTTCAATAGTAACACCTTCAGGAAGGAGATGACGCTCAAGCGTCATTGTCACCAGATCCAACAACCTATGGTAAAAACCTAGGCTTTCACCCCGGAGCTTGAGACCAGGTGCTCGAGTAGGTCCACCATGGATGTCACACATGTGTTATTGCCATAATTTTTCCTCGATCCCAGTAGCGACATGCGATGTCTGATCGTCATTCATAGTTTGCATCTCCCCACTAAAGTCAACCACCGGATATTAAGGGAGAAACCCTCACGTAGGCCCTGCGGCGGTGGCCACCACAATCAGGCCCGCCATTATGCCGTCGGATGGGAAACCACACATAGGAGTGCAACCATGGTGGTCGCTGCCGCGATCAAATCCAACGCATCCACCTCAAGGGCTTTGCCCAGCAGCACACATGCAACAGCGAGGGGTGGATGAATCGAGGAGAGGGTGCTAGTGCCGTCAGTTTGGACTTCAGACCAGCAAGGCGGGAGGCAGCCTGTGGGGGCAGGTGGAGAAGCGCCGACCACGACGGCACGACCATGCTACGTGCTGGAGTAAACCACGCCATAGGTGTGTTCTGGGCGTGTGCGTGTGTGTGCATTGTTAGTTACACTGGTAGAAAAAGAGGCTTCCGTCCAGCCCCATTAGTCGCGAAACTGTAGGAACCGCGACTAATGAAGTCTTTAGTCGCGGTTCGGCAGATGAACCGCGACCAAATGCCTGGGCCCAGGGCGCTCGCGGGCTTTAGTCGCGGTTGGCCAGGCCAACCGGGACTAAAGGTGCCCAAAGGCCTTTAGTCGCGGTTGGCCAGGCCAACCGCGACTAAAGCTCCTCCCTTTTAGTCCCGGTTTGTGGCACGAACCGGAACTAATGGGGTTGAGACCTTTAGTCCCGGTTCGTGCCACGAACCGGTACTAAAGGTCCCATTTTCAAACTCTACCCCCCCCCCGGGATCGCCTTTTCAGTTTTAAAAAAAATAAAAGAAAATAATGGAAATGTCAAAAAAATAAAAGAAAATAAGTTTCTCATGTGATATGTGGTCTAGTTGTTGGGAAAATTTGCAAATGTGAATTTTGACTTTATTTGCAAAATATCTCTGAAATTTGTAAAAATGGGCATAACTTTTGCATACTAACTCGGATGAAAAAGTTTTTTATATGAAAAATCATCTACTCGAAAAGTTACATCCAAATTTAACCGGGGGAACCCCGTTAAACATTTTCAAAATCCTCAAAAACCTAATAGAAAAAAAGTTACGGGGCTTGTAAGATCTAGAGTGGAAAAAATTGAAAAATATTCAAACAGTGGGCAAACTATGGTCAAACAATGGTCAAACTAATTATTCTAGAATATTAGTGTTACTAAATAATTATTTTAATTATTTCAATTTTGGTCAAATCTGGTCAAACTGTGGTCAACTGTGGTCAAACTGTGGTCAAACAATGGTCAAACTAATTATTCAAGAAATATTAGTGTTACTAAATAATTATTGTTTTTTAAAACAATAGTTTCAAACTCAAACAGTGAAATGTGTCACTTCATGCTCAAGCAAAATTCCTGAAGGTTAATAGGATTGACATCTTATTATTGTCAGGAAAACAACAAGTGCAGACTTGGAGCGTGGGAGAATAGAACCCGGAAGTTAAGCGTGCTTGGGCTGGAGTAGTGAGAGGGATGGGTGACCGGTTGGGAAGTTAGATGATTTGGAATGATGAGGGGTGATAAAAGAATAAATTGAGAAGTGATGAGGGGTGGTGATTAGAGACTAGAGGTTAAAATAATTCAGAAATTTGAAAAAAAAATTCAATTTTTTTTTCAAAAACCTGTGGCGGCCTTTAGTCGCGGTTAGCCACAAGAACCGCGACTAAAGGTCGTCCGCCCCGACGGCCACCTGGCGCCCACGTGGACGGGCCTTTAGTCGCGGTTCTTAAGCAACCGCGACTAAAGGGGGGGGCCTTTAGTCGCGCCCGTTCGGTCGCGGTTGCGCAACCGCGACTAATGGCAGTTGCGAACCGCGACCAAAGGCCCTTTTTCCACCAGTGTTAGTGGAATAATGTGGAAGGCGGATAGTGCATACGTGCATGTAGTTGGCTAGTGGGCTGTTAGTGCATGCCTTGGTTGTTAGCTGCAGCGTGTTAGCTTGGCCGGGTCTTGTGGAGGAGCTAGTGGCTCGCTAAGACGTGCGCGTAGGTAGCTGGAGTTGGTTGCTCAGCTGTTTGGTCGCCTGGGCTATAAAACAACCATGCAATGCGTTGTGTTTTGGTTGAGCCCAGTGGACTACAGAGAAGAGAATACGGCGTTCTTCACCGGCGGAGCGGTTGGCGCCCACCAAATTGCAAGTCTCGTGTTCTTGTGATTGTTCGTCGATCCTCGGTTCCAATACTATGGGGGAAACAAGATCCACGAGGAAACAGACAGCACCTTGCCTCCTTCACCACTGCTCGAAATTCTAGATCATGTGGCTCCCTTGCCCCGCCATTGTCTATCACCACTTTTGGATCTAAGGGAAAGGAAGGGAGCAGGTCACGCATGAAGGAATCTCGGCGCCGCCAGCGCCGGCGGTCTTTGCCCGACGTCGTGTGCCAGCAACGGCAAGGGGGGCTGGTGGAGGTTGTAGCACTGGCGGCTGGGAGGCGAGGTTCCTGCCCATGTGGCCTCCTATATGTTTGTACCAAATATGTCTCAGTATCATTGGTATTTCCAGGGAGTAAGATGGATAAACTCTGTCTATATTCAACTCAGGTACAGGGGGCGTGTTTATATACACGAGGAGTACAGAGGGAGGAGAGAGTTATCGTTACAACAGAACGTGGCGATCACGCCGTACGTGCAAGCGAGGGCGAAGCCGACGTGCGTGGGAGCGTGGGCGTGGGGGCCTGGAGACTGGCTCCTGTAGTTATCCATCATCTGAACGTGGGGCTGTACCATGTTTCCAACACCCCCCGCAGCCGAAACGGGGTGCTCGCCAACGCTGAGGCTGGAACGAAAGTCCATGAACACACGCGTAGGGAGCCCCTTCGTGAAGATGTCGGCGAACTGGGAGGAAGTCGGCACATGTAGCACGCACACCTCGCCGAGAGAGACACGCTCCTGAATGAAATGAAGGTCGATCTCCACGTGCTTCGTGCGCTGGTGCTGGACGGGGTTGCTGGACATGTACATGGCGCTGATGTTGTCGCAGTAGACCACGGTGGCGCGCGTTTGCGGACGGCGCAGCTCGGTGAGCAACTGCCGCAACCAACAAGCTTCGGCGACGGTGTTGGCGATGCCCCGGTACTCAGCCTCCGCGCTCAAGCGGGAGACCGTGTTCTGCCACTTGGAGGACCAGCTGACGAGGTTGTTGCCAAGGTAGACCGCGAAGCCGGACGTAGACTTGCGGGTGTCAGGGCACCCCGCCCAGTCGGCGTCCGAATAAGCTGCCAGGTCGCTGCTGGTGGAGCGGAAAAAGTGCAGGCCGAGGTGAGCAGTCCCACGAACATAACGGAGGATCCGCTTGACCATCTGGTAGTGAGCCTCCCGCGGATCGTGCATGAATAAGCAACACTGTTGGACGGCGTATGACAAGTCCGGGCGCGTGAGAGTAAGGTACTGGAGCGCGCCCGCGAGGCTACGATAGAGCGACGGGTCATGGAAAGCGGGGCCGGCAGCAGCGGAGAGCTTGGAAGTGGTGTCTACTGGAGTGGAGACGGGTTTGCAGTTCAGCATCCCGGCGCGCTCAAGTATTTCCAGGGCATATTGTTCCTGGGAGAGGTGGAGACCATCGGTGGTGTGGTGGACATTAATCCCCAGGAAGTGGTTGAGAGAGCCCATGTCTGTCATGGAGAACTTGCGATGGAGCGCGGAGATGATGGACTCGAGGAACATGGCGGTGCTGGCAGTGAGAATTATGTCGTCGACATACAGAAGTAAGTATGCCGTGTCATTGCCGCAGTGGAGAGAGAACAGGGAGGAATCTGCCTTGGATGCCGCAAAGCCGAGGCTGAGGAGGTACGAGGTGAAGCGGGCAAACCAGGCACGCGGGGCCTGCTTGAGGCCGTACAGGGAGCGGTTGAGACGACACACGTCCCGCGGCCGCGCAGTGTCGATGAAGCCGGCTGGTTGGGTGCTGTAGACCGTCTCAGCGAGGTGCCCATGGAGGAAGGCATTCTTGAGGTCGAGCTGGTGGATGGGCCACGAGCTGCCGGCAGCAAGACTGAGGACGACGCGGATCGTGGCGGGTTTGACGATGGGACTGAAAGTCTCACCGTAGTCCACCCCAGCTTGCTGTGTGAAGCCATGGAGCACCCACCGGGCCTTGTACCGCGCCAACGTCCCATCGGTGTTGAATTTGTGCCGGAAGATCCATTTGCCGCTCACCACATTTGCACCTGCAGGACGGGAAACCAACGACCAAGTGTCATTCCGCAACAACGCATTATATTCCTCGAGCATGGCAGTAGCCCAGTTCGGGTCCTTGAGTGCTACACGGTAAGAGGAGGGGATGGGGCTGATGGGTTGGGCAATGGTGAGGTTGGCGTGTTGCTTTGGGAGAAAGAAACCAGACTTGGCACGTGTATGCATGGGGTGCAAATTCTCGGGTGGGCGTACTGGAATCGCGCGGGCGGGCAGGCAATGTGGGGTTGGCTGCAGGCGAGTGGTGGGCGCGGAATCAGGGGAGGGGGCTGCATGGATGGGACTGGCGGCAGGCGGGGGACCCGCGGTGTCGGCTGGTGCGGGGGAGGCAGGAGCGGCCTCCGCGGTGGGGTTAGGTGGGACGGGTGGCGGCGTATGCGGGGAGACGGGCGTGCGGGGCGCGGGTGCCAGCGGGGGCGCAGGCCGGCGAGTGGTGGGCCGACGCGTGGGAGGAAGGGTCTGCTAGAGATGTTCTTAGATATTTTGCACGGAGAAGGATATATTACCACTTGAGATAGCGGGAAATAGTTTCTAACATCATAGATTCAAATAGTCCAAGAGTAACTTGCTCTTTTATGGTCCCCTGGTTCAAAATAAAATTCGTACTTGATATTTTCATGTCGAACCTTCTAGGTGAGACCGATGGGACTGTTGGACTTCTATGATTGCCTCTTTGCATATTAAGTCCACAATAAATAGAGTAATACTTGGAGCATGATGACATAATGTAGACAAAATAAGACCGACTAATATGATTGAACTCCGTTGTTTTGCCTTTAATAGTAACAATACAAATACGTGGCTCACTAACCCTTCTATCACTGGATGAGGACACCGTAAGATTAAACTTACTACAATGCACCACTTCCACTAAAGATTTACCCATCAACTTGACGAAAGATAACACATGGATCTAAAAGTATTACATAGCTATAACAATCACACTTAATAAAGTTTAGAAATAACCCAATTAGTGTCAATGAATAATCTGATTATAAACACATAATTCATCGAACCCCAACAAACACACCGCATAAAGTGATTACATGATATCGATCTCCTAAGACAACATTGTATGGAACACTATTAGGAAAAGGGCTATAGGTAGGATTTACACTAATGACGCATGAGGAAAGTAGTGCGCCACTACTATATACTAATGGCGCACCAGTTGATGATGCACCATTAGTGTGTAAGACACTAATGGCGCACCAGAAAACTGGTACGCCACTAGTGATAATTTTTTATTCATTTTTAAATACATACTAATGGCGCATCCTACCTCTGGTGCGCCATTACTAGTTCCTACTAGTAATGACGCATCAGACATGGAGTGCGCCAGTACTGAATTTTTTTTATTCTTTATTTTTGCAAAACTACTAATGGCGCACCGCCTCACAGTGCGTCATTACTAGTTTAAACTATTAATGGCGCACCCTGTAGAAGTGCGCCATTAGTATATATTTTGATATCAAGAATATTTTTAAATATTATGGGCACTTTTTGATATCATGAATATTTTTAAATTTCATGGGCACTGTTTGAATTCATGAATATTTTTTCAAATTTAAATTACTGTTTTTAAAAATAATATTACTGTTTCATATTCATATTCATTTTTTAAAAAATTATTACATGCAACAAAAAAAATTACTTATAGCGTACCTCTGGCTGGTGCACCATTGCTATATATAAAAAAAGATTAATAATAGCGCACCTCTGCCCGGTGCGCCATTGCTATGTAAAAAAAAGATTACTAATGGCGCACCGACCGCTGGTGCGCCATTAGTAAGATTCCCCCTAGCTAATTCCCTCCGTCTCGCCAGATCCCCTTCATCCCTCTCCCTCGCCCCCCTAGCTAATTCCCCTGGCTGCCCCGACCCACGCCGCCGACGACGACCCCCCGCACCCTCCCCCGCTCCACCGCCGCCGATGACCCACCGCACCCTCCCTCGCTCCACGGCCGCCGCCGATCC